>NC_029785.2:7600210-7616431 GCF_000816755.2 Arachis ipaensis
AATTTTAACATAAATAAAAATATTAAAAATAAAATTAAACGTTAATTTTTTTTTAAAAAATCACATATATTTAAGGAAAGAACACACTTTACCTGTAATTAACACATTATAGATTTTTGAGTGCTTTGTGATGGGGTTTGAAACCGTGTAGTGGGAATTCCCTGGGATGGATGGTTTTGGTGGACCTATGTACATTGGATCTGGTTGCTTTCATAAGAGGGATACACTATGTGGAAGAAAGTTTAATGATCAAGAAAGCTTGAAGCATTGGAATGGTGAAGATATAAACAATGACCAATCAATAACAAAAACAAGCTTGCATCTATTGGAAGAAAAGTCAAAGGCTCTTTTAAGTTGCACTTATGAGAATAACACACTATGGGGAAAAGAGGTTTTCTTCTTTCTCACATCTTTTCAATTTTGATAGTAATCTTTTTTTTTTCTTTTTAGTACTCTAAAAATTAGGGACAATATTGAATACTTAATTAAAATATTAAGGATGCAAACAACATTTTATTTTGACATGTTGATCTGTTTATGAATCATTTAGATAATTTCAACTATAAAAGTATTACATCATAAAATTGTTTTAAGATGTTAGGATAAGAACAGAAGCAAAAGAAAATTATGGGAAAAATTGCAATCACCCTTCAACATTATTATAGAAGACAATAGTTTAACCTAAATTTGGTTATTTAAAACTAAACTTTTTTTCGAAGGGCACATGTGAATAAATGATTGTAGTACTAGTAATAGTAATAATAAAAACAAGAGTAAATTACATTAACATCATCCGTAATTAAATGATATTACACATGTTATATTTTGATTTTTCATATCTATAAGAATAAATATTTTTTTCGATTTTTGACTATTTATTGAAAAGTTAAATTAAAGTGTCTCTTCATAATTTAAAAATCTTTAATTAATTTTCAATTATTTAAGTAATGATCTAAACAGTTTTGGTAAACAATAATCTGCTGATGTGTTATGCTGCTTAGACTAATGATAGAAGTCGTTTAGACCAATAATTTAAATAGGTGTAGACCGATTAAAATTTTTGAATTTTAGAGAATACTTTGTCTTTTGAAAAAATAGTAAGACACCAAAAAAGACATTTACTTTATCTATAATAATCAAACTTATATTTATGAAAGAAGATAATTCCATATTTTATAAACTATAGATATACCAAGTTTCACATATGGCAAAACACATACGTGTATTCTCTCTATACATATAAGAGTATGAGGTCATGTATAGAATAAAAAGTTAAATTAGTCTCTGAAAAATTATTTATTTTTAAAATTAATCTCTGAATTCTTTTTAATTAAATTTGTTTTTTAAATATTTTAAATTAGTTATTTTAATATTTTTATCACTTCTACCCCACAAGACACACTTAGTAGTTCTAATTGGTAGCTAACATGATAAGTTTATGAAATTAGATAAAATCAACTTTAAATTGAGGAATTCCAATACCTCAAATTGGGAGTGGATCCTCTCCAGTGAAGAAAAAACTGGATGGTGTCAATTGTGATCTCTCACCCTTCATTATTCTCTCTCTTATATTTAATTTTGGCCTCACTTATAAAGTTAATGGTGAAAGATCACACTGCATTTCCTCAAGTGTTGAAAAAACTGGAGAGAATCCATTTCCTCTCAAATTCTCTCCTCAAATAGGTTTTGATTTGATCTGATTTATTTCATAAATTTATCATGCTAATAGTCAATTAAAACTCATATGTATGTATTGAGTATCACTTAACGTGCCACATTAATAAATTTTGGCGCCGTCAATGAAAAAAATGAAAGAAAGACTAACACCACTAGTTTAAAATTTTTAAAAGATAAATTTAATTAAAAAAATTATTTAAAAATTAATTTCAAAAACGAGTGATCTTTTACGAACGAATTTGAGCATTTATTCTGCATAATATTGCTTAATATAGTTGTATAGTAGTTAAAATAATTTATGTTATGATGATATATGATTGGATAGATGGGACTACTATATGGTTGTGCAGTGGAGGATGTTATAACTGGTTTAGCTATACAATGTAGAGGGTGGAAATCAGTGTACTATAATCCAAAAAGGAAAGCTTTCTTAGGAGTATCTCCAACCACATTGCCAGAAGCATTAGTTCAACATAAGAGATGGTCTGAAGGAGGATTCCAAATTCTGCTCTCTAAGTATAGTGCTGCATGGTGTGCTTATGGATTAATCAGCCCAGGACTTCAAATCACATATTGTTTTTACAATCTTTGGGTCCTTAATTGCTTGCCAACTCTTTATTACTCAATTTTCCCTTCACTTTGTCTCCTCAAAGGGATTTCCTTGTTTCCACAGGTACCAATCATCATCATGTTTTAATATATAAATATGATCACAGGTTAAAATTGAAGGGTAAAAATATATAAAGGTTAACATTTATGTTTCATTGACATTCTACTATTAAAGTTCAATTTAACTATGATCTCAATTTAAGAATTTGATCCATCCATCCATCCATATTCACTCTTTTTCCCAATGTTCATCCTTGGGACTATCTTCTTTATTTATTTTTAAATAATACCCAAAAATAGTTTCTAAGAAATTTAGTCGGACATTTTAAGTTTTAACAAATTTGAACCACTAAATCAATCCTCCAGGTTTTATTTAGATTGTTTGTTTATATAAAAGAAATAATACGAAAATTTTAAAAATAGTTAGTCTAATAAATAATGAAAGAGATTGATTTGTCCAATTTTTTGCCCAAATTTAATACAAGGATTGATCTGTCTAATAAAATCAAAGGTTAAAAATTGATTTGGTGATTAAATTTTGTTGAGAATTAATTTGTCAGACTAAAAAATCCTTGCAAATTGATCTAGGATATTACAATATATTCTTTTTTGTTCAAATTTCAAGCAAAGATGTACTTCCTAACTAAATGTGTTTTGTTTTCATGGATCATCAGATGTCAAGTCCATGGTTCATACCATATGCATATGTCACACTTGGTGAAAATACTCAATGCTTGTTGGAATTTTTGTGGTCAGAAGGCACAATAAAAGGTTATTGGAATGACCTAAGGATGTGGCTTTACAAGAGAACAAGCTCATACTTATTTGCCTTGATTGACACCATCTTCAAGTCTCTAGGGTTTTCAAGTTTAGACTTTGTGATCTCAGCTAAGGTAGCTGAAGAAAATGTTTCTCAAAGATATAAGAAGGAGATAATGGAGTTTGGAAACTCTTCCCCAATGCTCACTCTTCTTGCAACACTAGCATTGTTCAATTTGTTTTGTCTTGTTGGTGCCTTATTCAAAGGTGGTCTTGGAATGTTGATGGTGTTGCCATTGCAAGTTCTACTAAGTGTGGTGTTGGTTCTCATCAATTTGCCTTTGTATGAAGGCCTCTTTCTAAGGAAGGACAAGGGAAGATTTCCAACCTCTGTTGTGTTTAAATCAATGGCAGTGGCTCTAAGTGCTTGTGTTCTATCAAATGTGAATGTCTTCACTATAATTTAGAAGACTATTATGTTTTTTACTAAGTAAATATTTTATTGTTCTGTTTTTGAGACATTGACTAGAGAGATATGGAAATAGGAAAAAATTGAATTATGATTTCTTTGTCATTTGAATGTCATGAAAAAAAAAAAAAATCAGATATACAAGACTTTGGTTCTAGTGCTATTTATTCAAGTGTTGAACAAATTACTCCCATTTAAATCCCTTTTGCAAGTTTAGTTTCATGAGTTTCAGTGTATACATGTCACTTTTGTTTTTATGTTTTTTTTTCTTTGGAACATATTAATATATTATTAGGCTATTGGCAAACTCGGAGAATAGATAATTTATGAAATCCGAGGTTTTATTTGAAATGTTAACTGGAAAGTCATAAATTTAAGACTGGTACTATTTTACTCGAACTATTTAAAGTAATGAATTGTGTTTTGAAATGGCTTGTTAAAAAGAGATCTATGATTTAGCTTTATTTATTAAGAAAGGTACTATATTTTTTGGGAGCAAGACCTTTTAGAAGAAACTTATGTTTTAAGCCGTTTTAAATGTGAAAAGGGCTTATGTTCCTGAAATCAACTTGAGGATTTCAATCGGAGGAGGTTATGTGTTTGTGAAAGAAGGTGAATTTTGATTGATAAAACCTCATTTTTTACAATGTTTTAGAAAGAAGTTTAAAGTATTTTTTAAATTTTGAATTTTGCTCTGAGCCGTTGGGAACGCTTCCGATTTTATCAGGCAATTGAAAGTGCTTTTTGGTCTAAGTAAAAGAAATGGTTTTGAAAATTGTTCGGAGTAATCGATTACCTAATTTGGTTTGGCTTGAAATCTGTTTTATTTATTCAAATTAAAAAGCTAAGGTTTTCAAGATTTTAAACAAATATGAGAAAATGAGTTATGTTATTCTCTCCTAAAGTCTTGAGACTCTGTTGAGAAATTTTGTTACCAAATCCTGTTTTAGGGTGAATGATTTTGAATCTCTAAGAAGAGACTTTTAAATTGGTATGGTTTTTGAAATATTTTGGAAAGATGTTGTGGAGGACAACTGTGTTTTAAAAAGGGGAATTTACGTTTGACGAAAAGAGGCTTATGAGCTTAAAGTGATTTGAGAAATGAGGATTTTAAAGTTAAGATTGAGATGGATTGATTTTTGGCTTCCAAGTAAAGAGATTTGAGAAAAAAGTGACTTATGGCTTGAATGATGATGAATAAATGAATATGTGGCTTTTGTACTTCTTTTATCTGAGATACGAGTTTTCTTGGGTAAAGTACCGCGGCTTGCCACCACGTGTTCCTGGTTGAGACTTGACGAATGGATTTTCGACGGTTTAGAATTTCACAAATGAAATCTCGTTGCAAGTATAGTTTCTAAACCAATCACTAATCCTTTCATACAAAAAGTTGTTTGTCACTAAAACAAACCCCTAAAATTTATAAAACGAAGTATTCAAACCTCGGGTCGTTCTCCCTAGGAATTGTAATGGAGTGTCTTGTTAAATGAACACAATTATTATGATTTACCTTGAATTGAATTGAAAGAGAAAGGAAGGAACAAAAGTAGATCTACAACAAAATGCAAGAACAACATAAAGGAAATTACAACAAAAGGATGGAAGAAGAATGAATGTAACAACAAGGAATTGAGAAGATAGAAGTAGAAGAAGATGAATTAAAATCTAGATCTAAGAACTAAACCTAATCCTAATTCTAGAGAGAAGTGAGAGCTTCTCTCTCTAGAAACTAACTCTAACTACTAAAACTAAGCTAATTGGTAACTAACATCTAAAGTATGAAAAGTCTTCCCATTCCCCCTTCAATCCTTGACTTAAATAGCATCAGAAATGAGTTGGATTGGGCCCACAAGGCTTCAGAATTCGCTGGCCACGAGTTGCATTAAGTGGGTCATGTGCCACCATCGGCGCGTCCGCGTACCGTGCGCGTGCGCGCCCCTATGCGCGATGCAACTAAGGCAAATCTTATATCGTTTCGAAGCCACGGATGTTAGATTTCCAACCCAAGAATGAAGTAAGGGTATGGCATTTATTCAATGGAAACTAACTAAATGCAATCTACCTATATGCAACTATCTAAATGAATGCAAGTGCTTGGTCAAAATAAATCAATTCCCGAGAAACATATATGCACAAGGGCTAAGGACTAGCAAGTCTAATCCACAATTGAATTGAGTTATTAAATATTTTTACAAACTTGCATGAAGAATGATGATCATAGGTGAAAACATGTAATTGAGCATCGAACCCTCACCGGATGTGTTTTCACTCTATTCGCTCAAGTGTTTAGGGTTGATTCACTCAATTCTCCTCTATTTCATGCTTTCCAAGATTTGTTTTTCTTCTAACAATCAACATTTATTTCATGCATGCATACAAGTATCATGAGGTCTTTTCATTGGTTGTAATGGGGCTAGGGTCAAGGTAGGATGCATATTTGGTCAAGTGAGCTTGAAATTTGAATCTTTGATAAGCTTAAACTTCCCACATAACCTATGACATCCTATACAATTAAGTTCTAACCTAACTACCCATTTTCTCACTTTTTCACATGCTCATGCATTTTCTTTTCATTTCACAACTCATATGCATTGATCTTATTGAGCTTCACCTTGGGGCATTTTGTCCCCTTTTTATTATTTTTATTCTTTTTTTTCTTTCTTTTTCTATTTTTTTTTCTTTTCTTTTCCATATTGTTTTTCTTATTATTTTTTTTTCTTTTTATATACAAGAACCTCAATGCATAAGGTTTTACATTTGATCAATACATGAGTATGTACCCAATTCCCAATATTTCCAATAACATCACAAAACTACCCTTTTATTCACCCAATGTCCCAAGGTTCCCACACTTGAATGATACTCACACACACTAGCCTAAGCTAATCAAAGATCCAAATTAAGGACATTTATTGTTTTTCGCTTTAAGGCTAGTAATGTGCTAAATTAAAGAATAAATGGGTTAAGCGTAGGCTCAAATTTGGCTAACAAAGGAAGATAAAAGGTAAGGCCATTTGGGTAAGTGAGCTAAATGAAATGATGGCCTCAATCACATAAATGCATGAATACACAAAATAATGGACATAAAGAATCAAATAAATCAAAGATTACAATCATAGAAAGAGAATAATGCACACAAGAAGGAAGAATAAGTGGTTATAAGATGTAACCACACCGTTAGGCTCAAATCTCACAAGCTTATGTTCTTAGCTCATAAATCATGTTCCACAAAATATATAATTCAAGCAAGTTCTATGAAAAGTTTTCCACTCAAATCAATTGGTGCCCTATAGATAGAAATCCTTGGAAAATTTCATTATTTTGACTAAGCTTATTGTGTATATATGCAAAAATAAGAAAATGCAACAAAAATCCAAAAAACCTAAAATGAAATGCAAAAGTGTTGGGATTAGAAATTTGTCACCCAAAATCGCCGACCGGTCGGACGACCTCCCCACACTTAAAAGTTTGCACCGTCCTCGGTGCACTCAAAGATGAGCAAGGGGGTACGGCGACTCTCTGGATCGCTGTGTGTTCTTTCTCTTGCTTCCAATTTTGCTTGCGGTGCATTATTTATGAAAAACAAAAATATAACACCATAAGATGAGGGAACACAAAAACAAGGAAGCATACATTGTTGGAATGAGGTATTAATCACTAGAATTGAGTGAGTGAATTAGTGTGACATTAGGAGAATAGGGATGTGAGTTCTAAATTAGGCGCTTTTTAGAACACACATTAGCATAAAAAGTTATGTCACAAAAGAAGCATGTACATCACTCGTCCTAGTGTGCTTGGGATGCTTTAAGTAAACTTGTAAGGTAAAACAAGCATTAAAGAAGCACGAGAGCATTCAAGCTAAAAGCATATGGATGCATATGATCATGAAGCACAATGCATTAAAATAATTGCTCAACATCCAATGTCAAGAGATTGCCTAATCAAAGAATAGGGTTCAAATCACATGGTGGCCAAATCATGTAATTCAAGAAGGGCTACGAGCTCGAAGGCAATTCTCATCACTTGGTATTCTTAAAAGGTAGGCATGAAAAACTCGAAACCAAGTGGCAAAAGGTAACCTCAACAATAGAATCCAACAATGATTATAAACATAATGATGTTAAGATAACATCCCTTCTTAAAACTCAGCAGCAATTAATGGTAGACAAGAATAACAATCCAACACTTACAATGAAAAAGAGAAAATGAAATGAAAACTAACTAAAACTAACTAATGAACCAACTAACTAACTAATTAACTAACTAACTAACTAATTAACTAACTAAAATAAATGGTTATCAATGGTGTTTGGGAGGTGTTGGATGAGTGGTAGAAGGAGGGAAGAAGAAAGGAGAAGGAAAGAAATGGAAAGGGGAAAAGAAAAGAAGTGGATGGAAGAGAGGGCATCCACGCGTACGCACGCATGGCGCGCGCGCGTCGTTGGCTTATTTCAAGAGTGGCGCGTACGCGTCATGTGCGCGTGTGCGCAAGTGGGGTTTGTGCCAGAGGCACAACGTTGGCGCGGCGCAGGCACAACTCTCTGGAAAATGTATGGAGGTTGGAACTTCTCAATCCACGCGTGCGCACGCATGGCGCGCGCGCGTGGATGGTCGAAAATGCTGGAAGTGTGCGTACGCGCCATGTACGCGTACGCGTGGATGGTGCTCTGTTTTTCAAAAAATTTTTTCTATGTTTTTTTTTTTGCACCAATCCAAGCATTCCAAACCTCCAAACAGCTACCAAAACACCATAAAACCTTATTTAACATACTAAACTACCAATTAAACTCAACTATCTAAACAAAACAAATATGATTAGGATCATATGGTTCTTGGATTGATGGACATGAATATTCTTCCATGGGAGGTTGTGGTGGAAAGTAGTATTCATCTTGTAGTTGGAAATTTTCATATATTGGAGGTGGTTCATCTTGGTAATAATGTGGAGGAGGTGGCTCTTGAAAATATTGATGTTGGAATGGTGGTGGTTCCATGTATGGTTCATATGGCTCATAAGGTGGTTGGTATGGTGGATAAGAATTAGGGTCATATGGAGGTATTTGGTGAAAATAGGCTTGTGAGTGTGGTTGAGGTTCATGTTGAGGATATGACTCATAGGCATATGGTGGTGGTTCTTGAAAGTCACAAGGAGATTCACCATAGCCATTGGGTTGGTATGCATCATAGAATGGCTCTTCCTCATAGTGCATTGGTGGGGGTTGTTGCCATGATGATTGATCATATGTATATGGCTCCACCCACCTTTGGTCATCCCATCCTTGATGCACATCTTCATTGAAGTTCCCATTTCCTACAACATAGTTGTAATCACACTCATAGCCAAAGTGAGAATTCATAGTAAAAGTAAAAATAAGAAACAAAAGTTAACAAGAAATAATGAAACAAAGTCCTAGAACAAGCAAAACTAACAAGCAATCCAAAAATCAAGCTATTCACAATATTCACATATATACAATAACCAATAACATAACACCATTACAACTCCCCGGCAACGGCGCCATTTTGACGAATGGATTTTCGACGGTTTAGAATTTCACAAATGAAATCTCGTTGCAAGTATAGTTTCTAAACCAATCACTAATCCTTTCATACAAAAAGTTGTTTGTCACTAGTACAAACCCGGGTAAAAGGTGATAAAATCCCCAAAAATCAATACAAAACAAACCGTCAAATTGGGGTTTGTCAAGACTCAATACTCTGTTGACCCTACGACGTAAGGGTGACCGGGCACGTATAAATTCCCGGGAATGGTACCCCCATTGAGCGATTTGATATATATATATATGAGAAAAAGTTATGCATAGACTCATGGGATGCGCGTCGGGGGACAGTCCAAAGGTTTAGCAAACCGGACTTGTCGGGTTGGCTTGATAACCGACAAATGAGACTCATCAGCCATAGGGCAAGCATTCATTATATGCATCTACGTGACATTGTTTGGGTGTGCATATTGTAATTGGTTTGCCTACGTGAATAATTATGTCTAATTGCTAATTGCTCTACTTAATATAACTGCTTGATTGTGTCTGAACCTTCTTACTTATGTTTGTGACTGAAAATTGGTTGGATTGTGGGGATTGACTATTGATTGAAATGTTTGGGCCTATGGCCGTGATTGATTATGTGATGAGCCGGAGGCCGTGAATGGTTTGTGTTTTTAGTTTAGTAAAGTATGAAAAACTAAACTGGTTCAACATAGACTTAATGAACCTATGCTTGGAACAGTTTGGTCATTCATCCTGCCTAGGAAAAGCTATTTTAAAAAGGTTTGGATTTTTGGAGAATTAGTGGATTTCTCTTTTAAAAAGGATTTCGAATTTTGAATGTGGATCTATGGTTTTGAAAAGATACATAAGGTGGGTAACAATCACTGTACTTTAAAAACATTTTATTTTCACGTATCCTATTATAATAATTCTGCAACCCTATAGTGAGAACCCTTTCGAGGACGATGTTCTCACTCCCCTACAGGTATTTCTTTTTTAGGGTATGGACAAAGAAGTCACGAAGAGTTTATTCTGTTTTTTATTTATATGATGTATTGTAGTAATTACTTTTTTCCTCGCCTTTATCCTTACAAGTTCTTATAAGAGGGATAGGAATTTGATTATGTAATGCCTGTAAAAAATATTTGAGTATATATATTTATATGTATTCTCTGTGAGTATTGCACTTTGCAATGTAAGTATGGATGTAAGTTTTTGAAAAATACGATTTAAATTTTTAAACAGGCTCATATTTTAGTATTAAATATTATAAGAGTAGTCGTAATACCCGAGTTATCAGAGTGGCGTAGCCGGAAGCGTATCATTTTGATAGCTAGGGTGTTACATTATGGTATCAGAGCAGTCTTTCTTGTAGAACCTGAGGAATGGACTAACTATGCTTCAATTGCATACTCTAAGCGTCTGTCATGTAGTAGGTCTTGTTCGGATAACAAGAATTAGAGAGCTTTATGCACATGACAGTCTATTGATAATGCCATTAGTTTTGCAATGCATAATTCCTGGTATTGAGTTTGGTCGGCTTAATAGCTAGTGGATTATGTATATGAAAACACTCATGAGTGATCATAGACGATATACGAGTTATAGATAACGCGAATCGTGGGTTTTGGGAACGTTAGAGAGTATTTCTCAAGGTTACTCGGTTATGTGTCTTGAATTCTGTTAGAATCATGTGACTTGTTCTTTCCTAGTCTATCTTGAAGTTCTTGTTGCCTTTTCTTTTGAATAGTAGTTTGATTTCTTCAACCTTATTCCTCTGTTCATATGCATTCTTGTTTGATTCTAATTGCATATGTCTGCTTAAAATCCTTGGTGTATTTACCTTCTCTGTTTAGGCACTTCCTCTTGAGTCATGTATTCTTTGATATATATTTTTGAACCTATTTTGATGCAGTATACCTTTTTAAGTTCTTATTCCGAGTCCTTTGTAAACAAATTGTGATTTAGTTTTTCTCTTATTTGACGATAATTACAGCCATTCTTCAAATCTTAACAAAACCGCTTTTGATTTGATATACACTTCTCTATATAAACTTTGAAAGTTCCTTAAATAGTTTAAAACTAATTATTTCCAGTACCTCGCCTGTTCCTTCTCTGATTTATGGAAATATATTTACTTTAAATACAACTTGATTTTCTAACAACTTTATTACAGTTTTTACGAATATCTTTATTTGATTATGTATTTAGGAATTCTTCAAAAGAAAGATTTTTGCCTCTTTTCCGTTGATTTTCATTTGACAAATTTCACTTAATTTATTTTTAATTTGAATTTGGTTTAGTATAACACATTGTCTATGCAATTGTTGTTTTTTTAAAAGTATTGGGTTCATATCCTTTCTTTTAGGAATAGACCAATTCCTTTTTAAGCTTTTCACTTCTTTGAATGATATACCTGGTTTTGTTTTTAATTATTCTTTTACTGTTATGAACATCACCATTAGTCTTAGTTTTCCTTCTCTTGTGAATCTCATACTCGTCCGAGTCATCCTGAATTTGTTTCAATCTAGTGCACCGTTTGTCCTCTTATTTGTCTTTGTTTTGTGAAAGGTTCTTTCTCGAAAATTCACTATTGATCGAGTTGTCTTTCCTTACGAGTTTTGTATTCTTTTGGATCGATTGAAAGCTTGTTTGATGTCTCATGCCTCGTGAATCTTGTTTGAACTCCCTTGATTTAAGATCCATTTTCATATAGCTTGATTTCTTTTTCAATACACCTTAATATTCTTGAATGTCCCTAGGTGATAGCGATTTCAAGTGTATTCTTGAAGTTTTGATGTGAATTTTTAAAACAAGTTTTGGATTCTCTTTTTAAGAAATTTTAAATCAATTTTTCTCGCTTAATTGCATCCATAGCTATTCTTTAAATTTGACAAAGTTGTTTTAAAGTTGGCATGCGCTATTTTAAATAAAGTTTTAAAAATCTTCCTTAATTAGCGGGAACCTGTCTGTTTGCAACGCACCACTTATTTTCTTTACTGACCTATAAGCAAATTTTACCTCGGATTTTTTTTTCTAAATGGAGTTTGAATATAAACTTTGAAAGTTTGTGTAGTTTAAAACTTTACCCCAAACTTTCCTTTTCTAACAAAATTTGACTCCTTCCAACTTTGCCGCGATTCCATTGCACAACCTTATCTGATTGAGTACCTACATGTCTTTCGAGAATGGTGAGACATTATTTTGGCCTTAACACAATTGATTTTCATTTTTTCCAAACCTCACATATTCTGTCTTTTACTTGGAAACTATTTGGATGAAATGCAATTAAATTTTCTTTTGACTATATTGCAGTTTTAATATATGTTTTTGTCATCCTTTTGAAAAATGCGAGTTACATATCTTTTCTTTTAGAACATGAGGTCTCTAAGTTGAGAGTTCTCTTTCATGTTGATATACTTCTCTGTCCGCTCTTGTACTTCATATAAAGAGGTCAGATGCTGCTTTGATATGGATTAAGAAAATGACCCTTCTCTAAAGCCATTAACTAACCCCATTATTACTTCTTTGGGAGGCAAATTATGTATTTATAAGTAGGCTTTGTTAGACATTTCCATATACGCTCAGAGAGTCTCTCCGTCTCTTGTTTACCCCTAAGAGACTTGGAGCATGTTTGACTTTGTCCTTCTAAATTGAAAATCGGGTAAGAAGCTTCCTTGACAGGTCATAAAAGCAAGTCACCGACCTGGGTGGTAAGCTATCGAACCACTTTATTACTGTTTTGGTTAATATTATCAGGAAAGCCTTGCAATGCTTCGTATCGAATGTATCCGCCAGATACATCCTACTTTTGAAATTGCTAAGATCATCCTTGGGTCGGTTGTACCATCATAGAGATTCATGTCGAGACTTTTAAAATTTCTTGGAATCCTAACCCATATGATCTCTTCTATGAATGGATCTTCTCCTCCAAAACGGCTTTCTTCTCACTCTGTGTTATTGGTCCGATTCTGTAGGTTAGCTTCTAATTTCAAAAACTTTTCCTCAAGTTTCCTTCGACGTCGTACCTCCCTTCATAGATCTCTTTCGGCTTTCCTTTGTCGTTTAATCTTTTGTTCGAGTTGCTCCAACCGGCCTTGATGTCCGTGTATGAGTTCCATGATCTCAGTTGGGTATGGGGGCTCTTCGTTCTCAGGTGGATGTAAATCTAACTGTAGTCGTCGGGTGCGAGAATTTCGTGATGTTCATTCCTCATTGGGATTACTTGTTCCTTCGTGTATGGGGTATCATAAGGGCTCGGCCGTCGTTTTGAGGTTCTGGTTCTGGTTCTGGTTCGTCCGCTATGGTGGGGTGTAGACTTCCAAGTCCCTGGCAACGGTGTCAATGTTCCTAGGGTTACTTGAAACAGTGACTTGGGTCTGAACGTGAGGTCCAGACTTCTTCTGAGGCAGCGTCCGACTTGTGCTGGTGTCGAGATGCTGTCGTCTGAGTTTCTCGTGAGGAGGTGAGGTGTGGTACTTGCAAGAGACTTCGATGCTTAAGTTAGCAAAGGTTTTAGGCAGGTTTTTTAGTAAATTAGGTCCTGAATATACCCAAGGGTCTCAGTGTATTTATAGTAGAAAAGATAACCACCTTTTAGAGTAGTTCCATCTTAGATGGTGGATGGCCGTTTTTTCTTTTCTAGGGAAGTTATTTAGATCTCCTTTCTAGGTGGATAAGAGATATCTTAGGAGTTAGTTACTTATTCAAATAAGTAAGGCAAATTCTCGTTGTAGCGCCCGGCCTTTATGAGGTTGGGTAGAAGTAAATGAGGCTACCTTCGTTGGGTGGGCTTTATTTCTTTTGGGCCTGCTTTCATTTTAGGTCTGGGTATGAACATTACTTTCAGTAAAATAATTTTCTTAAAATAAAATTCTCAACAAATATAATAAATTATAAATAACTCATTATTTTAATTTTTAAAAGTTTGGGATGTTACCAGAAAAAATAGCTTCAACTATTTTGTTTGAATATAGTATAGCATGCATTGCTCAACTTAAGGGTGGATACATTAAAAATGATAGAACAAAATATATTTCTTCCAAATTTTTTTTCACTCATTACCTTCAAAACCAAGAAACAAATGATGTTCAACAGATCTGCTCAAGTGATAATTTGGCAGATTTATTTACAAAGTTACTTTCAAAATAATCCTTTGAAAGATTGATACATCAAATTAGGATGCGTCGATTTCGAGATATTAGATATTGTCGACAAGAGGGAGAAACTGTACTTTTTTTCCTTGGTCAGGTTTTTATCCTTATTATTTTTCTTGACAAGATTTTTAATGTGGTATACCTCATCACAAAAGATATTGCACTCTTTTTTTTTCACTAATTTTTTTTTCATTAGATTTTTCTTTAGTAAAATTTTATTGAAGCATAATCCTAAATGAACATTCAAGAAGAGTGTTGTGATATGATGTCCATTAATGATTTGACTTTTTTTATAATATGGGTACCTCAATTTCTCAATAAGAAGAAGAATCAAGTTTTTTAAATAGATTAAATTAATTAAGTTTAAAAATGTGAACTTGATACGTGTATAAATAAAAAGACAAGGTCTCAGATAATACACACACAAGATGAATAAAAAATATTAATACTACATATTAATGAATTTATATGAATCATCTCAGTTGCTATGGATTGTTAGAATTTGTTCACGAATAAAAAACAAAAGTTGAAGAATGTCTCCATAAACTCAAATCAAAGTGTGTGTCTGATAATTAATTGTTGGACTTCTGTACAAAATCTAAATTATCTTTGCCTCACTGCATATTTTATTGATCAAGATTAAAAGTTGCAAAAGAGAATTTTTAATTTTTATCTCATCAAAAATCATAAAGGTGAAATAATTGGTAGGAAGATAGAAAAATATCTTTTAAATTGGAGAATAAGTAGAGTCTTTAGCTTCACAGTTGATAATACTGATTCAAATGATGTTGCCATTTGTTACTTGAAAGGTAGAATGGAGGATTAGAATTCACATCCTTTAAAAGGTAAACATTTGCATATTAGGTGTTGTGCTCATATCTTGAACTTGGTGGTGAATGATGGTTTGAAGGATGGTAAAATTAGGAATGCTGTTAGATATGTTCGTGCTTCTCCTAGTCGCATAGATAGGTTTAAAAGTTGTATTAAAGAGGCTAGGATTTAAGACTGCTCTTGTGTGTAATTAGATGTCCCTCTTAGGTGAAATTCTACTTACATAATGCTTGATAGTGCTTTAAAATTCCAAAAGGCCTTTAAGAGATTAAGTGAGAGGGATGTAGAGTTTGTAATGATGCAAGGGGGCATTCCAAAGAATGAAAATTGGGATAATGCAATATGTTTTGTGAAGTTTTTGAAGATTTTTTTATGTAACAAAAAAAAGTCTTGGGCTTTATATTTGTGACCTCTTCTTCATATTTTCATTAGTTTTGTTCAATTCTTAGTTTTTTGAAGACTTGGGCTGATAGTAATAATATATTACTTAAAGGTATGGCTACAAAAATGAAGGCTAAACATGATAAATATTGGAGTAACTTGAGGAACATGAATATGATGATTTTTGTTGCTGTGGTACTTGAACCTAGATATAAAATTAAGTTTGTTGAGTGGAGTTTTCAAAGGTTGTTTGAGAAGAAGGATGCTGATTTCTTATGTGGTAAGGTGAAGGAAGTATTCATCGGCTTGTTTAATAGCTATAGGATTGCTCTCAATAGCACACCAATTTGTACAACACAGCCAAGATGTGGATATGGATGATAGTGCCTTTGATGATGTTCGCTTTGCAGCAGCATTTGAAAATGATGTACAAGCAAGTGAGAGTGTCAACACAAATGAAGTGAATTTATATCTCATGGAGTCCTTGAAAAAATCAGTTGATCCAAGTAGTTTTGATATTTTAATTTGGTGGAAAGTGAGCTCTAACAATTACAAATATTCTGTTCTAAATCAAATTGCGAGGGATATTCTAGTTATGCCGGTGTCAACAATTGCTTCTGAATCCGTTTTAGCATTGGAGGTAGAGTGCTTAATCAATATAGAAGCTCTCTTACCCAAAAATTGTTGAAATTTTGATTTGTGCACAATTGGTTTTGAGCTAATTCATTGCCAATTGACCTTGAGGAGTCCTTTAAAGAATTTGAAAAACTTGAGAAAGGTAATATTCTTTATTATTATATTTTATTCTATCTACATATATTAATTAATTTTA
>NC_029785.2:7616444-7625442 GCF_000816755.2 Arachis ipaensis
TTAACTTGGAGTTTTTTATATTATTTTTTTATTAAGATTTTGTTATGTTTTTTAATTTTGTATTGTTGATATTTGTTTAGTTATTTTTATGTTGAAGAATTATTATTCAAGACTTGTTGAATAGGTTGGATTGTTGGATATTTAGACATGTTGCTTTATAATGTTTTATGGGATTTACGTTTTATTATTATGTTAGATTGTTGGATAGATTATTAACTCTATAATTAAGTTATTATTTTTTATTTAAAAAATCATAAATTCAAACCGATCCAAACTGTTTGTAATTGGATCGGATCGGATCGTATTTTTAAAAAAAGTTCATCCAATGTAAACCGCACCGTACATCAATTAAACATTTGGATTAGATGACTTTTTTCCTTAAAATCGAACCAACCCACACTTCGAACACTCCTACTATTAATACGAGAAAAAATATTAATAAAAAGAGTAATCAATCTCCTACAAATAAAAATCAAGGCCAAAAAGTGTATTTTTTTAAGGGCTGGTATCTTTCTAGCCAAAACGCTGTGTTTCAATATCGGCGACGCTTCAGCGGCTCAGCCTGCCCCCGTTCTACGGCAAGAAGAAGCACATTAATACACACATAGGCAGATAGTTAACCTCCTCTAAACCCTGTCGACGGAAATGCGTCATCCCACACAATGAACCCAACACCAAGGAAACTCGCACTCTCACTCTCACGTGCGCTCTCACGTGCCCTAACTACTGCCACCGCCGCAGCCTCGCAATCTGGATCGGCTTTCCCACTCAAGACGGTTACCACCAAAAACTTCGAAGCGTCTCTTTCGGAGCTCCGGGACCATGTCCGAACCTCCGATTTTGTTGCCATCGACCTTGAGATGACCGGCGTAACCAGTGCACCCTGGCGGGAGTCCTTCGAGTTCGACCGCTCCGACGTCCGGTACCTGAAGGTCAGGGACTCCGCCCACAAGTTCGCCGTCGTTCAGTTCGGCGTCTGCCCCTTCCGTTGGGACTCTTCCAACCACTACTTCGTCGCTTATCCGTATGTTATTCCTTCTCATTTTTTTCGCCCGTTAGTTTTTCTTTCCTGCAGTTAGTGATTTAGTTATTGACGTATTGCAGTTATTTGTGTTTATAGTTTACTCGTTATGTTCATTTTTTGTGTGAGTTGGTATTTTTATTGTTCTTTTGGTACATAAACTGCATTGAGGTTTGAACCTGATGGATAAGTTCATCCGAGGTCCTTGGAGTTGGCAAAATTCTGGCAAGTGAGTCCCTTAGCGTCAGTGAACTTGAGCTACTTTTGGGATGAATTTGAAGTCAATGTCTTTGATGTACTCCAAATTCTTAGCTCAATTTAGAGTTTAACTCATACAAAGTAATACGATGGTAATTGAGTTTTATGAGTGAGTTTCATGTACTGAATAATTCCTTGCTGGTTTACAGTAATTGATGGAAAATTGGTTGATTGATGCGAATTATTGTAGTTGTTGTATAATGAGATTGATTCTTGTAATCTTGTGTGTTAAAGGAACTAGTGGTAAATGGGTGTAATTCGTTTAGTTTGCTACTCAATTTCTTTTTTCAATTTCTTGTATGCTAATCCAATGTATTTAGTCAACTTTAAAGAGTTCTGATTATATTATTACTTTTTGTTACTAATTGGTTTTTTTTTCTTTGGAGGAAATTTGTAGAAAGTGAATTTAGATTGCTTGAGAAATTGATAGTCAGATACATGTACCTAAGTTTCAAATAGTATATACTTTCGTTTGGAGTGAATATTATTAGCATAAAAATAAAATTATGTCAATTTTGATGGTAGATAGTAACCTGAAGGGAATTTCGATGACAATGTGAGGATTGTGGTCATGGACTTGTGGGAGTGATAAGTAAAAATTGAAAACATTGCAATATTATACCTGTTAGATGAAAACATGGCCCTGTATTTATGCTAGAACCTGATATGTACTTATGTATCTATGACATTTTTGTAACAACTGAAACTTAACCTGATTTATTTCAAAGAGTAGTTTGAATAAATATTCTAAAAATATTTGTATAATATTTCAAGTTACGTAATAGAAGAGGCACGCTTTTTTTCTTTTCTTTTTGTTTTTTCATTTCTTACTGGTTTTTGTTATTTCTGCTTGTGACTTCCCTAAAGCTTTGTTTGGGAGTTAATAGGGAAAAGAAAGGGAAGGCATTGAAGAGAAAAGAAAGTTAGGGGAAGGAGAGTGTTTAAGAGAATAAGATGTTTGCCTTCCCTTTGTTTGGGGATCTAAAATGTAGGGGTAAAGGAGGGTTGTAGTTGTAGATGGCTAATGAAACCCTTTAAATCCTTTCCCCCGTTCAAATCCAAACTCCCAAGCACAAAGAAACCTCTTAATTAATGCTTTGCCTTTCTTATCCTTTCCCTCCTACTTTGAATGCACAAACAAAGGCTAAAGTTTGGTAACAAATTAACAAATATTCCCTCCTCCCCTCCCCCCTCCTCCTTTTTCTCTTTTATTTTCTTGGTTCATGTGATGAATTATCTATTACTGTTTGATTTAGACAAATGTTCTTTGACAGGTACAATTTCTATGTTTTTCCACGTCAGGAGCTTGAGGATCTGGCTCCATGTTATGAATTTCTCTGCCAGACTACTTCAATGGATTTCTTGGCTAAATACCAGTTTGATTTCAATGCATGCATACGTGAAGGTTTCTTTCTCTTCCTTTTTTTCCCCTTTCATTGCCTGGTATTAAGCAAATAAACAGTTACCTAATTAATAGAATAAAGGGTTCCGTGCACTAAAAGCTGCCAGAAATGTATTCAGCGACAATAGATTAGATTGGTTGCGTGCTCTTTTCTGCTTTAAATGGACTCACGTGCACCTGCTTCACTTCTTGATAGATTAGACTGGTTGCATGCTCTTTTCTAGCTACATGCATATTAAGTTTATATATAAAAATTCTGGGACATTGAACGTTCTGAAGGATTATGATCTTTATCCACTAACCAAACCTGGAGGAATTTTGGATTTGTCGATCCTTCAAAAATCTGTCATTTTTTTTGAAATAGGCATTTTTTCTACGTGCTTAATTTTTCACTGATTTAATAGTTTCTGTGGTTTGAGATTTTTGCGCACTTGGATAATGTCAGGAATATCTTATTTATCTAGAGCGCAAGAAAGCGAAGCAGTAAGGAGATTGAATTCTAGATACGAAAGTGAGCATTCAAACATTTGTAAATTAAAAGACGTTAAAGACATACAATTGATCAGCATGGCAGACATATTGTTCTCTGAACGAATGAAAAACAAATTCAGTAAATGGCGTGATGGGTTATTACAGGAGCAAAGTCGAGAAGAACAAATTATAGGAACTTCAAAAGACTCAAAACAGCTATTTGAAGTGATTTTCTTTAAGATGCATCCTGCTATTAGACTTAGTGGATTTACATCTCGGCAGCTAAAATTGATTCAGTTGGTAATGTTATTACATCTTGGACCCTTAGTTGATATGTTCACATTTTGTCTCCTAGTATTTAATTGTATTTATTTTTTGTTCTTTGTCTATTTATCTATTTGTTAATTGTGTCATCTACTCCCTGTAGATAAGGATATATGTAGGAAGTTTGTGAGAAAAAATAGCTGAATTTGTCTGATTATACATTGAAAATTTCAGGTCATCAGAAAACACTTTCAAGATTTGTCATATGTATGTGTGAATAGCGAAGATTCTGGTTCACAACATATGGTTGTATATACAGACTCAAAGGATGAACTAAACTTACTTCTGGTAAATATATTATTGAATTTGAGGACCTTACAATTAACTGAGAAGCTATTTAAATCTTGATATTATCTTTTTATGTTTTCCTCTGTTTACCTTCTTAAAATTGTAATGTGTGTTCTAAATTGCCAATGAATTTTTGGAAGTGAATTACATTTTCCACACTTTCAAGACAACGGTCTTGTTAACTGACTGAATTTTGGTTACTACTAAATGAAAACTTGAAATGACCTTGTATTAGTTTAGAATCTTCAGATAGCTAAACATGTTCTTGAAGCAAAGCTTAATCCTCAATTAAACATTTGAAGGATAACACATCTATGAACTATTAGCATAGAATTTGCCGTCTTTGGATGGCTAAACATGTTCTTGAAACAAAGCTAGTCTCAATTAAACGCTTGAAGGATAACACATCTCTATAAAGCTAACTGACACCACACCACCACATTAAATCCTCATAAAAGATATTCCTTAATCTCTTGCAGAAGGAGGTAAAAGATGGAAATCGCAAGGCAGAAGAGAAGAAGATTCAAAATGCTGTGGGATTTCGCCATGTTATTGATCTCCTTTCTGCAGAAAAGAAGTTGATTGTTGGTCATAATTGTTTTCTGGGTATCAATTCTATTCTTAGCTCCTATATTGCTTTTTAATTTTATAAGATACCAAGATGATGATATTCCTTAATACAGATATTGCTCATGTCTACAACAAATTTATAGGTCCCCTTCCAGGGACTCCTGAAGAGTTTGTCACCTCTATTAACAAGTATTTTCCGCACATTGTTGACACTAAAATACTCTTCAACAATAATCATGTGCTCCAAGAAAAGATGAAAAGGTCAAGAAAATCACTGGCCTCTGCATTTTCCTTGTTTTGTCCACAAATTGCAGTAGGTTCCAACAGCAGTGATCTTGATTCACCCTTACATGTGAAAGTGAATGTTGAAGTTAATGATTTGAGGTTAGTTTCTGCATTATCTCTATAAATCATGAATGGTAATCTCTCAGTGGTTTACCAGTCTAGTGGTTTAGAAGATGGTGTTATCTGCATAATATAACGTTATTCTTCTCATGTATTCAATGGAGCAGCAGATCACTGACTCACACTATGAAATTGATTTTATGCCCAACTCCTGGTTTGCATTTGATTGGCAGTGGAGTTTATGTGTTGTCACCTAAAAAAGAAGAAAGTAAAGACAATGATATTTATGTATAATTTCTAGTTGGCAATTTCCATGAATGACTCAAATATTTTCCCTTTTTGTCCTCCTTTAGATTTCTTCCTTTTCTGATATCTGTCTCCAGTAATCTCAGCTTATGTATATCTGAATATACAAATTCCCTTCTCTTTTGTTGTTGGACAATATTGTACTGTTCTCGTTTCTGTTCTCTACATATCGGTGTATAGCCTAAGGCAATTTTCAGAATTTTGATAGTTAAGTGTTTTACACGGAGCAACACTTAAAAACATTGTTGCTTTTTATATCACTTGTTGTCCAAGCTGTCTACGTCTTTAGATGTATCTTTTTGTACCAACATAACATATATTTGTATGCAGATCATCGAGCTGGAACCCTGGAGCCAAGCATGAGGCCGGATATGATGCTTTTATGACTGGTTGCATCTTTGCTCAAATATGCAGTGATTTAGGAGTTGATTATAAACACCATGAATCTTCTCCACAACAACTAGCCCTCAATGAGAAACTACAAAAGTATGTTAACCATCTATATCTTAGTTGGATACATGGGGACATTATTGATCTGAATACCGGTGATAAGGTTGCAGAATCTACACCAAGCAATAACCTCAAGAGGCAATATCCAAAGATTTTGTTTGAAAATATTGTTATTATTTGGGGTTTTCCTTCTCAGCTGAAGGCAAATGATCTAAGAGTGTGCATATCTAAAGTTTTTGGTCCAGCTTCTGTGGTTTCTGTCTACCACTTGGATGCGACTGCAGTATTTGTGCAGTTTAGTAAGACAGAACTAGTTTACGACTTCCTTTTGTTGAAGGACACCTTAGAAAGAAGTGATGGCGCAATCTTGGTTTTGCACCCTCTTGCAAAGATTTTGGAAGGGGGCAATACATGTGCCGCTGATTATGATACTTACAAAGAAATCTGTGGTTCACCCATTTCCGAAGCTTTGTTTGCCGTGCAGGCAAAGGCGGTTGGCATAAAGTGGAAGACCAAATTGGTAGAAAGCCATGTCACAGTGCAAACTGAAGACCACGAAAGTCCAGGCGCAGAAGGTTCTGTAAATTCGGTTATGAAATTTGTAAAGTCCAAACCAAACATAATTGAGCAGTTAAGAAATGCTCCATCTCATAGGAAAGTCTCATCTTTTGAGACCGAAGATTCTTGCTGTGCAGTAGAAATGAATGCTTGACCCCCGACTCTTGATTTTATACCCTATTAGCCTAGACATGCCATATTGTATCAAGTTTGTAACTAATACACGTAGTTTATATTTATCAACTTGTATCGTCATCTTTTCAATGTGTAGACAAATCAAAATTGATTTTGATTTCTTCACATCCCAGACAAACAAATGTTATGTTTGCAGTGGGAGACTCTCTTTTAAATTCAAATAATAAATTGTTGTTATGTGAATTTGAGAATGCAGGTAATAGCACGGATGCAGAAGTAGAGGGAGTGGACATAGTGGCTTGGTTTATACTAGAGGAAGCAGTATTTTCGTTGGAGGAATTGGTGATCAAAACAAAAGAACCCAAATCTGATGAAAGGACAAATGAAACGGGGAACTCAATTTGGATACAGAATTTCGAAAGAAATAGAATGCAAAATCTGCTCCAACAGGTCAGTGTTTTCAGATTCCAACTTACAAAAGGTAAAGAATTCTGTTTCAAAGATAGGGGGAGAAAAATTGCAACTGCATAAACCAGTGAACAGCTTTGAGTAATCGTTGGTACTGAGTATTTAGCTGTAGCTCTTGTAACCAATCACCAGCCATTAAATTTATAGTTTGCACAATCAACTCTGCTTCTCTTTTGGAGCTGCTTCCTTCATTTTGCCAACTAAACAACCAACTCTGCCACTGACCAATTCAGGAATAACAAATTTTCAAAAGAGACTAACCTCTCTTATTTGTTACATTGTGTTTTTATTTTCATTTTTAATATTTTTTATTTAAAATTTTGTAAAAAATAATAAAAATTTTCTTCCTTTACCTTTCACAATATAAAAACAAAATGTTTTGTTAAACTAAACAAACTGTAAATTTTGTTGTGTTCCAATCACAAGGAATAAATAAATAAATAAATAAAAACTCACAATTTGATTCAAATAATGGGAAATTTCCTGTCCATGATTTTGAAAGAACTCCAATCCAAGATAGTCAAGAGTTATCAGCAAAATCCCAAGAAGTTGCTCGTTTTTGTTGTTCTTATCAAGCCTCCTGCAGCATGGGTTGCATATTCACCACACAATCAAGTTTCTAAAAGATGTATAATAGAATAAAGAGCAATGTTACTTGACGAATAAAATTATGAGAAGTGCTAGAGACCAGCAAATTTTGTAATTTATAACTATCAATTAGTTATCATTAGTATTTTTAATGGTGTAAGATTATATCTAATGATGTAGAATTGGGGAAATAGATCTCTCCAGTTTTTTTAACACTTGAGGAAATGAAGTGTGATTTTTCACCATTAACTTTATAAGTGGGACTAAAAATAAATATGAGAGAGAGCAATAAAGGGTGAGAGATCACAATTGACACCATCTAGTTTTTTCTTCACTGGAGAGGATCCACTCCCTAGAATTGGTCATTTTCCTTTTACTAGTTACATGTTGGCCAAATTTTAATAAAATTGCTGGTCTCCTAAACTTTCTCTAAAAGTATTATTTTTTACCAACTTTTGGCCAAACATTCTATGCTTTGTATACTCCATTTTAAACCCTAAATACTAAAATTTAACTCCTAAGTGTATAAAAATAAAGTATTAACTAAAAATGTTGGCTAATATTAATAAAAGGTATGTCTCTAGCAGTTCTTAACCTTCTCAAAATCTGAACATATCGATCTCTGAGTTTAATTTGTCTCATTTTAAAATTTTTTTCACGTGTACATTTGTATATCGGCCAAGTCAGTACAATGGAAGTTACATTTGATTTTTCCATTGGATCTGACAGACCCAAGTGAATAGAGGGATCGATGTGTCTAGATTTTGAGAAAGTTAAGAATTTAAATGTATTTTTAACATTTTTAAATTTTTAAAAACTTAAATATCCGTGGACTGAAAGGCCAAGGATTTATTTGTCTTTTTCTCTAATATTTATTTACCTGTTTGACAAGTCTTGTCTGTTGAAGTTGTTATTGAGTTGTTCTAGAATGACCTTCCTTGCTTCATCATGGTTGATATGGAACTTGAATGCACGAGTCAAAGTTACGGATTTAGCCCATGCGAGTCGCTCTAACCACCTTTCAGGTTCAAAAATGCAAGCTGCTGCCACAAAATAAGCTTGGAGAAGACTCTCTTTACTCACTCCAAATTCCTCCAGTCCTGTTTCCGAGTGCCATCTAACAATTTCCATTGCAAAATTTAGAAGCACGTCAATTTTCAATACACATGTCTTATAAAATAATAATTGAGTGCCTCACCGTTGGATTTTCTCCCATTCTGCAGAGTGCACTGCTTGACTCTTGCTGTAATCCAATTTGGCAAGTTCAAGATAAATCTCGTTGTTCACACTAGGCAACCTGCCAACAATAAACAAATACATAAATGAATAAAATGAAGAGATGGCTGGCATGTTTCAGCACACAAAAATAAAGTGTATAAGTAGTTGCAAGTTATTGTGGAATAGGAAATATGACTAAAGTTCTAAAAGAGGTTTTTGATATTGGTCTTGTGCACAAAAATTGTTATTCACAAAAGACATCTTTAAGAATGACTTACACGAGTTACATGGCTCATGTTAGTGTTTGACTCGTTTTCTGTTATTAATTTACTAATGTGGTTTGATGATGTATACCAATGACATGCATATGTCATATTATGATTTTGTTACATAGATAAATAATATTGTAAAAAAATATTCTACTATTCACATTAACGTGTCACGTATAAACAATTCATACTATCAAAAGTCTATTTCATCAAATTATATTAACAAATCGTTAATAAAAAATAGGTCAGTGACGAATGTAAATTATATTAGCCAATTATATATATATATATTTTTTATACAATTAAAATTTAAAAAATATGATTTTA
>NC_029785.2:7625655-7625895 GCF_000816755.2 Arachis ipaensis
TTAAAAGATAAGTATTAGCTTAAATGCATATTCTTTATTGGTTCACCGATTAAAGAATCTTTACCTGTAAAGTGTCTTTGCAATCCAAACAACGTTTTCACCACCATATTGTTCTATGTAAAATCTTGTCTCCAATCTCGGTAAACTAGCATACCAAGGTACATCCAACGCGTAACTCACCTATAAAGATTATTTATTAGCATGAGAAAAACAGAATTTTAAAAATATTTAACTAAAGGA
>NC_029785.2:7626017-7629743 GCF_000816755.2 Arachis ipaensis
TTTACTGAAAAAAATTCAATGCGAAAAAATTTTAGTGAAGGAAAAATAGTACAATATTCTTTGTGATGGGGACTGCCTCATTAAAAATCTTGTCAAGAAAAATCTAATGAAAAAAGACCTGACCAAGAAAAAAGAGTACAGTCTCTCCATCTTGTCGACATTATTTAATATCTCAAAATCGGCGCATCCCAATCTGATGTACCAATCTTTTAAAAGAGTATTTTGGAAGTGACTTTGTAAATAAATCTGCCAGATTATCGCTAGGCGGATCTGTTGGACATCAATTGTTCCTTGATTTTGAAGATCATGAGTGAAGAAGAATTTGGGAGAAATATACTTTGTTCTACCACCTTTGATGTATCCACCCTTAAGTTGAGCAATGCATGCTGTATTATCTTCAAACAGAGCAGTTGGAGCTATTTTTCTATCAGTTAGTCCACATGATGATAGAATATATTGGATTAAACTCCTGAGCTAAAAACACTCGCAATTAGCTTCATGTATCGATAGTATTTCAGCATGATTAGGAGATGTTGTTGCGATCGTCTGTTTCGTGGACCTCCTTGAATATAGCTGTACCACCATATGTGAACAGATATCCTATTTGAGATCTCCCTTTGTGTGGGTCAGACAAGTATCATGCATCTGCATAGCCAACTAGTTGTGACTTAGATCCATATGGATAAAACAATCCATATCAACCGTTCCATGAGGATATCGAAAGATTTGTTTGATTCCATTCCAATGCCTTCAGGTTGAGGAGGAACTATACCTTGCTAATCTCACAGCAAATGATATATCGGGTCGTGTATTATTAGCAAGATACATTAACGCTCCAATGGCACTAAGATATGGTACTTTAGAACCAAAGATATCTTCATTTTCTTCTTTAGGACGGAATTGATCCTTTTTCACATCCAAAAACCTTATGATCATTAGAGTACTTAATGAATGTGACTTATCCATATAAAATCTCTTCAAGATCTTTTTTGTGTATGTTGTTTGATGAATAAAGATCCTATTTTTTGTATACTCGATTTGCAGGCCGAGACAAAATTTAGTCTTTTCAAAATCTTTCATCTCAAACTCTTCTTTTAGAGTTTTTATAATTGTTGGAATTTTTTCAAGAGTTTCAATGATATTTAAATCATCAACGTACACAGCAATTATAATGAATTCAGCATGGGCAGATATCATCATTCTTGAATCTGTTTTTGGCCAGATACTCAGTAAGACGATTATACCACATTCGTCCAAATTGTTTTAGACCATATAAAGATCTTTGCAATTTGATTGAGTATAACCCCTGTGAATATTCATTGGATGATTTAGATATCTTTAATCCTTCAGGGACTTTCATATAAATATCACGATCTAATGATCCGTATAAGTAGGCTGTTACCACATCCATTAAATGCATATGTAGTCTATGGTATGTGGATAAACTGACCAAATAACGCAATTTTAATGCATCTACTACAGGGGAATATGTTTCTTCATAATCTATACCGGGATTTTGTGAAAAACCTTGTGCCACAAGTTGAGCTTTGTAGCGTACAACTTCATTTTTCTCATTTTGTTTTCTCACAAATACCCATATGTATCCAACAGGTTTTACATCTTCTGGTGTACGCACTACAGGTTCAAAGACTTCACATTTTGCAAGTGAGTCTAACTCAGCCCTTGTAGCTTCTTTCCATTTTGGCCAATATATAATTCCTTTGTCGACATTCTTCGACTGTTTTTGACTCAAGATCCTTACTTTCATGTATGATATTTAATGCAACATTATATGCAAATATTCATTGACAATTGTCTTATTTCGGTCCTATTTTCTCCTGTAAATATATAATTTATCGAGATCTCATCATTTTCAGAATTTTCAGGTACCTGAACATCTTTTGGCGTCAAAACTATATCAGAATTTCGAACATCTGTAGGTGTCTTTATCATGTCTTTATCTTTTTCAACAGGAATAATATTTACCTCTTTTCTTTTTTGAGAATTTTTGTCTTTGGAACCGACAGGTCTACCATGCTTATGGCGTGAATTTCTTTCAGTGGCCACTTGTCCAATTGGGACACCAATTCGAATTGATACATTTTCAACTGGTATATAAAATTTAGTTATCCTCTTTGTATCAGAAAATACATAAGGCAATTCATTTGCTATTCTTTGCAAATGTATGATCTTTTGAACTTCTAGTTCACATTGTCCTGATCGAGAATCTAAATGTGTTAAGGATGATACATTCCAATTATGTTCCTTTTCAAGAAGCTTATTCTCCTCTCCTAATGTTAGAAATCTTAATTAATTAAAATGACAATCTGTAAATCGAGCTTTAAACACATCTCCTGTTTGTATCTCAAGATACCTCACTATGGAGGGAGAATCATATCCAACATATATCTCCAATTTTATTTGGGGTCTCGTTTTGGTGCGAGAAGGTGGTGCAATGGGAACATATATCGCACACTCGAATGTTCTTAAATAGAAAATATTTGGTTGCTGGCCAAAAGCTAATTGCATAGGAGAGAACTGATAGTGACTTATTGGACTCAAACGAATAAATGCTGCAGCATGTAAAATAGCATGCCCCAAGCTGAGGTTGGGAGATTTGTTCTCATAAGTAAGGGTCTAGCAATTAATTGGAGGCATTTAATAAGTGATTCTACTAACCCATTTTGTGTGTGAACATGAGCTATTGGATGTTCAAACGCTTATTCCGTTAGCCATACAATAAGCATCAAAGGTTTGGGAAGTAAATTCATCAACATTATCAAGACAAATTGCTTTGATTGGATTTTTTAGAAACTGTACTTTGAATCGAATAATTTGAACAAGCAATCTCGCAAACGCCAGGTTATGAGAAGACAATAAGCACACATGTGATCATATCGAAGATGCGTCTATTAGGAGTATAAAATATCTAAAAGATCCACATGGTGGATGAATAGGTCCACATATATCGCCTTGAATCCTTTCTAGGAATTTAGGGGACTCAAATCCAATTTTTACTGGTAATGGCCTTAAAATTAGCTTTCCTTGAGAACATGTAGCACAACAAAATTCACTAGATTTAAGAATCTTCTGGTTTTTTAGTGAATGTCCATATGAATTTTCAATAATTCTCCGCATCGTCATGGTTGTTCTCAGATGATCCAATCGATCATGCCAAATTATAAATTCATTTGGGTTGGTAAACTTCGGGTTTACAATAGCAAGTGATTCAATTGTACTAATTTTAGTATAATATAACCCAGACGAAAGTGAGGACAACTTTTTTAATATAACCTTTTTGTTTGAATCATGAGTTGTGATACATAAGTATTCATGATTTTCCTCATTCATTATTTTAATATGATATCCATTTCAGCGAATATCTTTAAAACTCAACAAGTTCCTTAGAGACTTGGTAGACAATAGTGCATTATTTATTATGAATTTTGTTTCTCCGATAAACAAAATCATAGCTCTTCCGGAGCCTTCTATCACATTGCCTGAGCCAATAATAGTATTAACATATTCTTCTTTTGGTACAAAATGAGTAAAATATATATTACTTTTGAGAATGATATGCGAACTTGCACTATCTGCAAGGCAAACATCTTCACTATATGTCGTTGCCATTTTCTTCAAAAACAAATAATAAAATGAGCAAAAGTATATGT
The DNA here is from genome assembly GCF_000816755.2 of Arachis ipaensis. NCBI lineage: Eukaryota > Viridiplantae > Streptophyta > Magnoliopsida > Fabales > Fabaceae > Arachis > Arachis ipaensis. The sequence goes on from NC_029785.2 coordinate 7,629,689, forward strand.
GCAGTAAAATTATTTTCTTGATTAAAATTGTTTCTCTAAGAGATACTGTACATAC
>NC_029785.2:7629860-7632147 GCF_000816755.2 Arachis ipaensis
TTATTATTTCTTTTTTTATCCCATTTCTCGTGAGATCCTTTCTTGTGAGCATAATTTTTTTCCTTTCATAATTTTTCTTGTTACCAAAACCTTGCCATTTACCTCTTCTGCGGTTATGATTTGTTGCATTTGCTTCAGGAAATGAGGCGACACTAGCTGGACGCGCTTCATGATTTTTTTAAAAATAACTAATTGTTGCGTTTAGCAACAAGAAGGCAAGAAATTAGCTCAGAATATTTTTTATTCTTTTTCTCGATACTGCTGTTGCAGGAACACATTCGAGGCATAGAAGGTCGAGAAAGTTTTCTATAACATATCATTATCAGTTATTTTTTCCACTTAATTTCATTCGTGAGGTAATTAGGAACATTGCTAAATTGTATTCATTTATGGATTTAAAATCCTGTAGACGTAAGTGCGTCCACTCATATCGGGCTTGAGGAAGTATCACTGTCTTTTGATGATTATACTTTTCTTCAAGGTTTTTCCACAAATCTGCAGGATATTTTAGTGTGAGATATTCATTTTTCAATCTTTCGTCAAGATGACGAAGAAGGAGGATCATGACTTTGACTTTATCTTTTTGAGATGCATTATTTTCAGCCTTAATGGTATCTTCAAGATAAATTGAATCAAGATGGATTTTGGCATCTAATTTTCATGATAAGTAGTTATTTCCAAATATATCAAGAGCATTAAATTTAAGATGAGAGAACTTTGACATAATAAAAATTTATAACCTGAGTCTTTCTAAATTTTGATCAGAGTCTCGTGCTGATAACGTGTTGTAAAATAAATAAATAAGAAAAAAGTAATAAAAATAAAATAACAAAATATAAATAGAAGACATTAGTGTTAATGTTCACCAATACATTATCTCACTATAATAGAAATAATTCATATATTTACTAATATTATATATGTTGTAATGTATACTTAGAAAGATAGAAAAAAGAGAGTTTATATTTTATATATATATGAAAGAGAAGAGTATTTTTGTTGTACATCAATTGTCTGAGACCTCTTCACTATTTATAAAGGTAAAATGTTTACTTTTTCAAACTTTATTTAAGTTGAGTTTAATTTAGAAGCTTCATTCTTTCATAAGAAAAATTAGTCACTTATATAATGAATATGCATCTACAACATCATGTTTATCACAATAGTATTAATTTATAAAGTACAAAATATAATTTATGACCAATTTTAACGCGGGAGCAAGTAGAGTTAGTAGGTTAATTATATTAGTTAATTGTAATAAGAAAATACAAGTCCATATTGTTTAGGATAGTGAACTTTGTGTTATGTATTAGTCCCACATCGTCCAAGTTATGAAGACTTTTCCTTCTCCCACTAATATAAATAATTCGTATATTTTTTATTTATGAAATAGAGTTGAAGTTGATTTAAATATGAAATAAGTTGTGTGCTTATTTTCCTCTAGGCTCTTTGAGAGTAAGAAGTGCATCATTGGTTTGGCCAACCAAAATGGATTTATAGATATTTTTACTATAGTGGAGTTATTAACCTCGCCAAAATTGATGACCTAAACAATGTCCCGGCGTCAAATTTGTAGTCTTTTTGTCCATTAAAAAGTGCAAGTGTTAAGTGACTCAAACAAAATAAAATTTTAATTTTTTTCGTTATGATTTAATTATCAATTTAATTTTTTTAATTTAGTTATTTTATTTTAATAATTTAATAATATATTTTATTATATATTTTTAAATATTAATAATTAACCGATAATAAATTTTGAGGGCAATTCACCTAAATAAATTGTTTCACTTTTAAAATTACGCAAATGCATTATTTCCAAAACGAAGACGCAAATACATTGTTTCATATATCTATAGAAACCGCTACTGGCAGTAGCGGTTTACACAAACACAGAATCCGCTGCTAACGGCGGATTACATTGAGTTGTGGCGCAGTTTCTGTATGATTATGGTTGGTCATAAACCGCTACTGCCAGTAGCGACGGCAGTAGCGGTTTATGTGCATTGGGGCACGTGTGTAAATCGCTAGAGGCAGCAGCGGTTTACGTTGAGTATGAAAACAAATAGTAAAACTAATTTTTATCTAAAAAATAATTACAAAATAAATAATTAATGGTATATACTATTTAAATAATATCATAAATAAAAAAATTTAATTTATCATTTCACAATATAATTTAAAAAATATAAATATGTATGTAATAAATTTTTTATTTGTATTTATTGTTAAAAGTGAGACTAAATTACAAATAAAAAAATACAATACTCAAAGTATTAAATTATATAAA
>NC_029785.2:7634455-7635275 GCF_000816755.2 Arachis ipaensis
TTTTTTTATTCTCATCTCTTTTAAAATTTATAAATAATAAAATAATTTATTTTTAGTCAAAAGTTCACTAAATCATATATTTTTCTCTTTAAAAATCACTTCATTCTCCTTTATTTATATCAACCATGCAAAGGAGATTCGAGAGTTTGGAACATGGATTGTGTTCTTTGCTGCTGATTTGCAATTGAGATTCTAGCTAAATGAATTTTTTTTATTGTGCAACTTTGTTGTCTTATGCCAAAAAATAAAAACTATTTATATTTTATAGTTGATTGATTGGGTAAATAATAGTGATAGCATCATAATTTTGATGAATAAAATAAAAAATATAAATATGCATGTAATAAATTTTTATTTGTATTTATTATTAAAATAAGACTAAATTGCAAATTAAAGAGTGAATACTCACAGAATACTAAAATATATAAACTAAGACTAATTTTTTTTTATCTTCATCCCTTTTAAAACTCATGAATGATAAAATAATTTATTTTTAGTAAAAAATTCACTAAAGCATACATTTTTTCTATAAAATAATTTTTTTATCTTCATTCCTTTTTTTTTATTTTCATCCCTTTTAAAACTCATGAACTTTTGGCTAAAAATAAATTATTTTATTATTTATAAATTTTAAAAGAGATGAGAATAAAAAAATTAGTTTTGGTTTATATAATTTAATACTTTGAGTACTGTATTTTTTTATTTGTAATTTGGTCTCACTTTTAATAATAAATACAGATAAAAAATTTATTACATGCATATTTATATTTTTTAAATTATATTGTGAAATAATAAATTAAATTTTTTATTTATGATCTTA
>NC_029785.2:7635955-7646286 GCF_000816755.2 Arachis ipaensis
ATTTAAATAGTATATACCATTAATTATTTATTTTGTAATTATTTTTTTAGATAAAAATTAGTTTTCTTATTTTTTTCATACTCAACGTAAACCGCTGCTGCCTCCAACGGTTTACACATGTGTCCCAATGTACATAAACCGCTACTGGCAGTAGCAGTTTATGACCAACAATAATCATGCAGAAATCGCGACAGGCAACAGCGGTTTCCATGCTGCCACAACTCAACGTAATTCGCGGCTAGCAGCAGCGGATTCTGTGTTTATGTAAACCACTACTGTCAGTAGCGGTTTTCATAGATATATGAAACAATGTATTTGTGTCTTCGTTTTAGAAACAATGCATTTGCGTAATTTTGAAGGTGAAACAATTTATTTAGGTGAATTGCCCAAATTTTGATGATTCTTTCATATTTTTTTAATTAAAAAATTAAGCACCATAAAAGACACTCCTCTTACATTATTACTGCAATACTGAATAGAGAGGGTAGAAAAAGGACATATCGGCCTGTATTCATTTTTCATTTATCAGCATGACATTTAACACCAAATCATCAAAAATTCAAAATAACGTGCTACATAGTTAATTTTATTATTAATATTTAATGTTGCAGATCACAAAGATGCTACATCGTCACGTAGTAAATAGGAACAAAGGTTAGAGTGTGCCATCTTTTTAAAAAGGACAGTCCTATCTTTTAAGAAAATAGAACGGAGGAGTCTTCTAAGTTACCCTACTTTAAATTTTTTATTTTTTTTTTTGTGACTGAAATAAATTAAACAAAGAAAAACAAAAGAAACAAAACAAGGAACTGCTTAAATAGAGGGACAGTCCCGTTTAAGACTACTCTTAAACTCCTCCCAAGGTGAAAGAAGCTCCACATGCGAAAGTTGTAACTTCATCGCCATCAGACCTGGAGCTTTAAAAGAGTTCATGTGAAAAACAGCTGTTTTGACTTCCTCCATAGTAGCTGGTGCCGTAAGATTATTGCAAGCTTCCTCATTCAGAGAAGGAAGAGGCACATCACCAAGGCAACCCAAATCAACATCATCCAAATGACAGAATAAGCTTTTATAGAAAGACTCTGCTTAGATTCATGAGAAAATTTGACTTCATTAAAATCACCAAGAACAATCCAAGGTCCTTGAAAAACCATGGATTGTGCAACAAGATAATCCCAAAGGAGAACCCTTTTATTAAATTGAGGACTGCCATAAATACCACTACACCTCCAAATTAAATTATCAAAGTGAACCTCAACAGTAACACCCTGATCAAAAGCATCAATGAACTTACAACAAACACCCTTCATAGATGATAGAAACCAAATACCTCCCTTATGCCCCTGTGCCTCTACTAATGATATGTTGATATGTTGATTCATAAATAGTTAAATACTAATGTAATAGGTAAAACTCTAAGCGGGACCCTTACCATTAGAGGCATTAGAGATCAAATGATTGTCTATTAACGTAAAAATAAAAAGAAAAGTCTAAGGGCCATCAACTTTGTTAAATTCTGCCTAGCATGTAACCAGCAAAAAAAAGTGAATCATTGGATGAAATCTTATACCAGTCTCACACCATTAAATCTATCATTAATGACTATTTGATGGCTACATGTCACAAAAATTGCTGGCCCTAGCATTCCTCAAAATAAAATAAAAGGTTAGTAGGAATAATGATATTGGAACATACCTCGCCAATTAAATCTTTTGTGATGATCCATTTATCAAATATCTCATTAGACGCACGTTTCTCTGATAAGAATTTGAACGAAAAATATTTGGCATCCTGAAGAATCATTTCCCCAGGAAAAAGAACCTGAGAAGCTCTATAAAGATTGTATGTTGCTGACATTGACGGACTTGTTTCTCCGGCAAAGCAAAAGAACTCACCATTTTTCTCAAAATGCTTCAGTGCATCTACCAAATTTAATAACTTTAATCATTTCTAGAACCATATATTATATATAATCATATTCGTATTTAATTAAAATACAATTAGTAAAATGTAGAAAATACTTTTTTGTTTTATTTTTTATATATGAATAATAAAAGTTACCGGGTAAAACTTGGTGACCATGTAACCTTAGTAACCTAAATGCCCCCTGTACTGTCAATCTCTGAAACCTCCCCATCTCTTGTCCAACCAAGACCCTTGTCGGTCCAATATCTAAAATTATACAATTTTCCATATTTGAAGTCACTGAAAATTTAAATCAAATAATCCCATGAACTTACCTTGAGATATACGTCATAAAATCTTTAATCTCCGGCTCAAAATATCTTAAAATGCCGAGACGTTTCAAACGATCAACTGTCCAACTCCGCTCAAATAAGTCTCAGGAGTCGGGCTATGGTGGCCCATTTGTTGCCGAACCGAGCGTAAGCTCTGATTATGGTGTCGTTCTCTTCGGGGGTGAAGGCCCGATGCTCCACGGGTGGGGAGAGCTGGTTGCACCATTGAAGCCTGCAAGACTTGCCCTAGCAGAACAACCATTTAGAGAGAAAGAGAGAGAGAGAGGGGAGGGGGAGATGATGGTAGTAGTGGTTAGTGGTAGAATAATTTAAAGTTTTTAAATGATTTTTTAGTGTTTGGATAATTTTATTATACGAAATTCATGTTTCATAGGTACAATTTTAATTTTTTTTTTATGAATAAATTTGTCAGTATTTAAAACTTTTATAAGTAAAAATGTTAGTTTACTATTAAATATATATATTCTCTAAAAAAAGACTTTAGATATTATATTCTGATGTAATTTTTTACAACCATTATTAGATAAATAAAATATTTTTATCTTAAAAATTTTGCAATGTTATGTCAAGTGAATTTTTTATTGTAAATTACTAAATTTTTTTAAAAAATAAAAAATTAGAAATTAAATTTTACTTTGAATTTTTTTTGTTACTTTCTAAATATTTATTCAAATATTGACATAAAAATTTGGATTAAATAGATAAGTCATTTGTTAAATACAAAAATTTTTTTGTCACTTATGAAAAATATAATTTTTATTGCTTGGTTGTTTTTGCCGCATTTTCAAATCATTCAAATACTATTTCGTTAATAACATCTTTCATAAATATTTTTGGCAGCGCTCGAATATTTCGAATACTAATTGATAATTAACTCTATTGCTAAAATTAAATGTTTTTTAAATATTTAGCAAGATTTTTTAAAAAGTATTGCTAAAGAAAGTGTTGCCAAAATGTAAAAAGTGTGATTTTAATGTTAATAATACTTTATTACTACACATACCCCATGAAAGATTATGATAAATTTAACACATACACACAGAGAGAGAGAGAGTACCAAAACTAACCGTGAAAGATTATGACGCCGACAGCTCTAACCATAGAAGAATTAAAACTAACTTGTAATCATAAAAGATAAAGTTTTATAAATAAAACTATCTAAATCATAAAAATCTATCAAAAATTTCTATATTGTCCATCTAATCTAACCTAATCATTTTCAAACTTTAATCCCACCTCATCTCCATTCTCCAATCCTCTTTGATAATATAGCTAGTAATAGTGTGGCTGGCATAGTATGTGAGAAGAGTCCAGAAGATCATCAGAAGAATCCAGAAGACCGTCAAGTTCTAGAAGAGCTGAGCTGAGTCGGCAGAGGAGTTAGTTGCAAGTGGGTTAGCACATAGGTTAGCGCATTTCTATTAGTGATTCTGTTAGAGAGTGTGATATGGCATGTTAGTAAAGTCTATAAATAGCATAAGGGAAGCTCATGCAGTGTGTGATTTTGATTGTGATGAATACAATGCCTTTAGATCCCTCTTTTTACTCTCATTCATTCTTCGTTCTCTTATTCTCTTAGTTCCTTTCTTCTTCTTTAATTTGAACCTGGATCTGATACCTTTCATGGTATCAGAGCTTTGGTTCAATCACACCAATAACAGATCCAGGTTCTGCAGTTCAAATGCAATCAAGCTTCATGTCTACTCCAATCTCAATGAAACCTGATGATGAGAACTATCTACAATGGAAGGATCAAGCTGAATCAACCATTTAAGGCAATGATATGCTGAATCATCTTACCAGTGAAGATATTCCAAAAAAATACCTCACAACAGCGGATGCAGCTACAAGATCAATAAATCCTGAGTACAAGGCGTGGAAAAAGCAAGATGCATTGTTGAAGTCATGGCTCCTTGCGTCTATGTCAAAACCGTTTACCACAAGGATGGTTGGATGTGTGTTTACTCATGAATTATGGCAGAGACTCGAGAATAATTTCACGTCATATATAAAGGCTAAGGTGATGCAATTGAGAAACAGATTGAGAAGTATTCAAATTGGATCCTCCGTAAGTGACTATGTACTTGCAATCAAGAGTATGATAGATGCGCTAGCGTCAGTGGGAGAACCTGTTCGTGAAAGCGATTATGTAAACACTATTCTTCATGGATTAACTGAAGAATATGCTTCTCTGATTACGTCTCTGATGACACGACCTCAGAGTAATGGCACATGAAAGTATGCTAGAAAGGTTTAAAAATCCAGATCAATTTATTCAGGCAAATATAGCACAACATGCACAAGAAAATTTCAGAGGAGGTTATCAAAATAGAGGAGGAAGAATAGGATGTGCTAAAAGAACTCAGTCAAGCTATGACAGATTCGCAATGTTTGACAACAGATCTAGTATTGAAGGCACTGATAGAGGAATTTTTTGTGAAGGTTCTGGTAGAGGAGGCTTCAATGCAGGAAGAGGCAACTTCAGTGAAGGTAGAGACAATTTTCATGAGGATAATAACTTCAGTGGAGGTAGAGATGTTGTTGACTCTCGATTTCAATTCAAAGGAAGAGGAAATGGCTCACATGAGAGGATTCAGTGTCAGGTTTGTGAAAAATATGGCCACAGTGCTCTAAACTGATGGCATAGATTCGATGACAATTTTAGAGGTGCTGAGAGAAATAGTTACAACAGTTACCACAACAGCAGCAATAATCATAGAGCTGTGTAACAAGTAAGTGCAAATCTGAATAATGTGATTGCTACACCAGCAACACTTGATGATCCTAGCTGGTATCCAGACAGTGGTGCAACACATCACATGACATCAAGCTCTCAGAATCTCTTGGAACAGCAAGAGTATGGAGGCTCAGAGAAAGTCATAATTGGTGATGGTTCAGGTTTGCATATTCATCATGTCGGAAAGTCTGTTTTAAAATCTGATTTGAGTGCTCGAACTTTCTTGCTAAGCAAATTGTTACATGTTCCTAATATCACTAAGAATCTCTTAAGTGTGTATCAATTCTGTTGTGATAATGGAGTTTATTTCGAATTTCATGCTGATAGCTGCTGTGTGAAATCATAGGAAACCAGTGATTTACTCATCCAAGGAAAAGTGGAAAATGGCCTTTATTATAAGTTTCTCACTGTGTCAACTACTCACAACAGTCCTCAATCATTGATTTTAGTAGTTAATGCAGATATGTTCTTGCTGTGGCATGCAAGACTAGGACATGCCAATAATCATGTAATAGCCACTGTTCTTAGGAGTTGTAATGTTCCTTCTGTTGTAAATAAGACAGTGTGTGATGCTTGCTGTATTGGCAAATCACATCAACTTCCGTTTGCTATTTTAAGTTAGTATATAAAGAACCTTTGGAGCTAGTTTATTCAGATATATGGGGGCCAGCTCCTGTCCCTAAGGTAGCGTTTGTTTTGAGATATTGAGACAGAGACTAAGAGACTGAGACTCAGTATTGTGTTTGTTAGTTCAGAGACTGGTACTAAAATTTCTGTCTCTGTCTCTAAAATTTCAGTATTTCAGTACTTCCAAAAAGTAGGGACACATGGGACTGAAATTTTTAAAGATGGAAACTGAAACTTTAATAACATTTTATACCTAAAATACTTTCATTTCAATTAATTAATTCCAATTTTACCCTTTATGCAAATTAAATTAGAGTTTTATTCATGTTTCAATTCCTGTCTCCCATTTTGCACCAAACAGAATACTGAAATTTATTTCAATCCCTGTCTCATAGTCTCTGTCTCTCAGTCTCAGTCTTTCTGTCTCTGTCTCTCCACCAAACGCTACCTAATAGTTGTGGTAATAGATACTTTGTTAATTTCATTGATGCTTGTACCAAGTATGCATGGTTGTACTTAATTTGAGCCCGAAGTCAACTCAAATCAATTTTTAGTCACTTTATTGCTATGGTTGAATTGCAATTCAATAAAAACCTAAAAAGTTTTCAAAGCGATAATACTGCTGGATATTTATCTTTATCTAGAGATTTGCAGGCTAAGGGTATTATTCACACATTTTCATGTCCTCATGTGCATCAGCAGAATGGAAATGCTGAGCGAAAGCATAGGCAGGTTGTTGAAATGGGCCTAACCTTGTTAGCTGTAGCAGGTATGCCCATCCGATTTCGGGGAGAGGCATTCGCTTCAGCTACAAGAATCATTAACTATCTTCCAACGCCAACTCTGCAACATTGTTCTCCTCATTAGAAGGCTTTTGGCACAAAGCCTCAGTGTGATAGTTTGCGTGTGTTTGGGTGTTTATGTTTTCCACACCTGAGGGCTTATAACAGACACAAGTTGGATTTTCGCTCAGCTTCTTGTGTGTTTCTTGGCTACAGCTCTCAACATAAAGGCTACAAGTGTCTTACCACTGCTGGCAAGGTTGTTATCACTAGACATGTGGTGTTTTCAGAAACTATGTTTCCCTTCAAAGATAGTAATTCTCTCTTTGCCAAGTTGCTGGTTCCTAATCCTCTTTCAGAGGCTGCATCTGCAATGCCAACAATTCCACATGTTCCTAGAGTCCCAATCCATCATGCTCACACCTCTACACCACCTTCTTCTATTCCAATGGATCCTCCTAGCTAGCTCATCACCTTCTTCTCATTCTTTTCATCCTTCTCCTTTATACTTAGTGTCTTTCACTTCTGTCTCTATTCCTATGTCCGACTTTGAAATTGTCCTACCAGCTGTTGATACTCAGTGTGCTCAGCCCTATAACTCTCACCCAATGGTGACTCGTGCCAAAGCTGGCATTCACAAACCTCGAGCTCTTCATGCAAACTTGAACCTCGGACTGTTAGAGAGGCCCTCAGCAATCCATAGTGGAAGGCAGCTATGGATGCTGAGTACAATGCACTTATGCTGAATAATACCTAAAAATTAGTGACAATACCAGAGGGCAGAGAGACTATCGGCAACAAGTGGGTCTTTTGTGCCAAGTTCAATTCAGATAGCTCCTTGCAAAAGTATAAAGCAAGGCTTGTTGCTCAGGGTTTTATTGAGTGGCCTGGATTTGACTTTACTTAAACCTTTAGTCCATTGGTTAAACCAACTTCCATTCGGGTTGTTTTAACTTTAGCACTTGCAAATACTTGGCCTATACGGCAACTTGATGTGAACAATGCATTTCTACATGGTGATCTCAGAGAAGACGTCTATATGCAGCAGCCTCTGGGATATACTCAAGGTGATAAAACTCTGGTTTGTAAGCTAACCATGGCCCTTTATGGCCTCAAACAGGCTCCTCGAACTTGGTACCGTAAGCTGGCAGGAGGTCTCAGGGAGCTCGATTTTATAGCCACCAAATCTGATGTCTCTGTGTTCACCAATTTCTCAAATGGGGTTTGAACATTTATTCTTATCTATGTTGATGATATTATTGTAACTGGTGAAAGTGCTAGTGTCATTACAGTTGTGATTCAAAAATTAAACATGTGATTTGCTCTTAAGGATCTTGGTGAGCTGCAATACTTTCTTGGGCTATAGGTCACAAGAACAGGAACGGGTGGCTTGCTGCTATCTTAACAAAAGTACATTGGAGATGTGTTGAAAAAGGCTGGTATGGAGGGATGCAAACCATGCCGAACCCCTTTGCCTTCCACCATGAAGCTTACGGGCATTGGTGGTGCTTCCTTTGCGGATCCGAGGCTCTACCACTCTGTTGTGGGGAGTCTGCAATATATAACTATCACTAGACCTGAATTGGCATACAATGTCAGCAAAGTCTCCCAGTATATGCAAAATCTATTAAAAGTTCACTGGCTGGTTGTAAAACGTATTTTGAGATACCTGGCTGGTACTCTTACTTCTGGTTTATTATTGGACAAGGACCCGTCTCTAGAAATTTTTGCTTACTGTGATTTGGACTGGGGAGGTGATCTCGACGATCGAAAGTCTCAGGGGGGATATTTTATTTTTCTTGGGAAGAATCTTGTCTCCTAGTCGTCCAAAAAATAATCTGCCGTCGCTCACTCCAATACCAAGGCAGAGTATCGAAGCATGGCTGACCTTGTTGCAGAGCTCATTTGGGTCAAGAATCTGATTGGTGAGCTCAGGTTTCCTCTTGCTACTCCTCCTCTGATCTATTGCGACAATTTAAGTGCTGTGCTGCTTGCTGCCAACCCGATCCTGCACTCCAAATCGAAGCATTTTGAGATGAACATGCACTTTGTCTGTGATTTGGTCACAGCTGGGCTTGTTCGGGTTAGTCATATTCCAGAAAAGGTGCAGGTTGCCGATGTTCTTACTAAGCCTCTTCCTTCTGATTCTTTCTTGCACTTTAGGGACAAACTCAAGGTGCAAATTCTTTCCACCTTGAGTTTGAGGGGGAATGATGGTGTAGCTAGTAATAGTGTGGCTGGTATGATATGTGAGAAGAGTCTAGAAGATCATCAGAAGAATCCAGAAGACCATCAAGTTCTAGAAGAGCCGAGCTGAGTCAGCAGAGGAGTTAGTTGCAAGTGGGTTAGCACATGGGTTAGCACATTTCTGTTAGTGATTCTGTTAGAGAGTGTGATATGGCATGTTAGTAAGGTCTATAAATAGCATAAGGGAAGCTCATGCAGTGTGTGATTTTGACTGTGATGAATACAATGCCTTCAGATCTCTCTTTCTACTCTCATTCATTCTTCGTTCTCGACTTCTCCTAGTTCCTTTTTGCTTCTTTAATTTGAACCTGGATCTGATACCTTTCACTCTTCACCAACGCTTCCAATCTTAGGCAAATCCCTTTCTCTCCATACAATCGGTGCCGCCTACTATACCTCCTTTGAAAAGCCCCTGAGCTCCGCTACAATGGCTCGAATTCCAACAATAGCCGCAACATCAACAATGTATCCACTACTCATTGTCTTCTGTTGAGTCACAACTCGCTAAATACGTTGGTGGTGTAACAGTCCCTCACTTCCACAGCCGCTAGCAAGATGAAGGTGTTAGGTTTGAAATAATCGGGTCCATGAAGCATTATCTCTGGTCCGGGTTTGGGTTCGCCTTCAGATTCGGGACAGGAGAAGCTAAGCCAAAGAGACCGTTAATGGAGTTTGATTTACCATGCTAAATTGCTAATCTTCATGTGTTTTGTTGACGAGATTGAACTTTGAACACCATAACTCCAAGAGAAGGAAAAGTTCCATTCTTGTGTTGGCAGTTGGCACTCACACTAAGTAACATAATTTTGTTCGTGTTTCAATCCCCACAAATCCAAAATCCTTGGTCTTTACCTATCATGTCAAAGCTTTGTTTTGTGACTTTATGATTTAAATTACTTTGACCCTGCTAACAAATTAATAAAAAACTTGTTTACTTTCCCTCATAAAAAACACCAAGTGACTCTTTTTCATTGTCCCAAATGTCCCTATCACTTATAACTGTAATAAATTCTGAAATTGATAAAAAATTGAGACGTTGATAATACTATAGTGAAAAGAGAGGGAAGAGAGAAAATAAAAGAAAAATTGAGACTTAAGAGATTTAAAATGATGAAAAGAATAAAATAAAGATAAAGTAAAATTAGAATTAGAATTTGAAAGTGATTAAGAGTTAATTGAATTTATTTTAACAATTTAATGACAATAAAAGTTAAAATTTTTATCACATAAAAAAAATTGTAATTTCACAAAATTATTTAATAGAATATACGATATTAACGAAGTAAGAATGAGAGCGATTGCATTTTGAAGAAAAAAAATCTGAATCGAGTGACAAAAGAAAAAGTAGATAGCGGCCACCAACAAAAAATCTCATGGGCGGAGTGTGTTCTGGTGGTGAAAAAAGATAATCTTTTTAAAATTTGCTCAAAATCATATTTTGTTAGAAGAAAAGAATTATTACAGATTTACCCTTACTTTTTTTTCATTAGTATTTTAAGTATTGTTTTATCATCATGAATCATAGAAAAAAGAAAAAAAGTAAAATTATTTTTACGTGTCAACTTTGTAATATTCCAAAACACATTCACCAAAAGTTACCAAAAAACAAAGTCATAGGACAAATCTAAAAATATTATTATGGGAGATCCATAATATATATAATATTAAAAAATTATATAA
>NC_029785.2:7646372-7646771 GCF_000816755.2 Arachis ipaensis
TGTCAAATCAATTCTACAAACATACACTTTAAAGTTAATTAGAAGAGAGAGTGTTATATAGGTACTGTTGTTAATTACCTGCCCCATTACAAACGTGAACAGTGTTGTGGAGATACTTGAGAGCATTTTCATCTTTGGTCTGCATGTAAGCGTAGGCTGTGGATGCTGGCGAGAATAAGAATGAACCATCTTTTGACTGCAACTTCAAAAGTTGTTTCCAGTCCAAGTTTACCATTATTCCCTCCAAACTATAGAGTAGTGATGTGGGCACTTTATGCAACATCTCTATTGGTATTCTAAACATTCAATTTAAGAACAGATACATATATCATATCAGTTTAGTTTTCAATTTTTAAATTAATGATATTTCTTCTGGTAAAATACTAAAGAGTAGTGTTC
>NC_029785.2:7646815-7648658 GCF_000816755.2 Arachis ipaensis
ATGTAAATTAAAATTTGAAAGTTCTTCCTCATTATTATTATTAGGACAAGTTACTTAAATAAAATAATTGGAATAATTATTTATACAAATGTAACAATTCAAAACTGCTTACATGTATGTCCTATTACAACTTATATAAACTATAAAACTCTTATCACTTTTTATAAATACACATAAATTGTAGAACCCTATTACAGTTTATAAACAAACAAGTGTACACATAATTCGTGAAACTCCTTCCACTATTTTGAGGAGTTAAATTTATATATAAATTGTCCTATCCCAACCACGGTTTATAAAAAACTATGTTTATATATACCAACTGAAGTCAATTGTTTAAAAGAGTGTCATTTTTACAATGACTAATGAGAAGGAGAGTTTTTTAATGCTAGTGCATTGCTTTGGAAAAATTCATAAAAGTAAAAGAGAGGGTGTGAAGTTCATCGACAAAGAACCCTTAAATGTTATCCGTTCATTGAATATCTTGTCAGATCTAAAAATCAGTATATTGTAGAAATTTGGGGTATTTAGAATCAAATGGGTGAAAAAATTATTTTATAAGATTTTTATCGCAATTGTGTCAACCGGTGTGAAGTACGATACTTTTGTGATAGGGTGTGATGAAGATCTGCAGTTCTATCAATGAAAGCGCTCAGCAAAGGCTCATCCACCCAGAATCAATGACTATTAGTCTAGTCAAGTGATACAAATTCATGGGTTTTAAATAAAGTATGATCCGGTTATGTAAAGGCATATACTGTTGCCTCCTAATTTGGTTCTAATCAAATTTTAACATATAAATCAGTAAACTCTTAATTATTTATAAATCAAATAATTGATAGATGAAAGTCTAACACATTAATTAACGAAAAAAATACTAATTAAATTTTAACATACAAATCACTATCCTATAAATTATTTATAAATTAAATAAGGTTACAAATAAAATTNNTCAATCAAATTTTAACATATAATTCACTAACATCTTCTTCAATTATTTATAATAATACGTTAATCAAAGTGATATAGAATATGAACAGAATAATAAATAACAAACACTTAAAGAGAACAACATATAAAGAACTAACCTCTTTATGAATGTTTCCACCCACGGAGGTAACGCTATTCAATCGATACAAACGATTTTGATTTTTCACGACCCCAGGCCACCTCGCCAGAGTATCATTGTCGCCGAATTCTCTCCCAAATCCTCTCAACTCCAACTACTCACACTCAAGAATGCAATCCGTCTTTTGGTCTCACGGTTTATGTATAAATTAACTCCTCATAAATTGTGGAAGAGATTTCACGGATTATGTGTATACTTACTTGTTCATAAACCGTGAAAGGGATTCTTAAGTTTTATATAGATTTGTAATAGGACACACATGTAATCAAATCTGAACTATTGCATTTACATAAATAGTTACTCCAATTATTTATTTAAGTAACTTTTTCTTATTACTATATGAATTTATAATTCTATAATTTTTTTCTTCCAAATAAAAATTTTAGATTCTAAAAAATGTGCTTTTGGTATTATAATGTAAATTAAATACCATAAATATAAATGATATGTATTCATTTAATGAAAATGTAAATTGATAAACGTATGTGCTTATAATATGCTATTTAATATATGCAATCAATGTTTTTATATACAATAAATATTGTAGTAAAGAAAAAATGAGGCACGTGAAATTACTCATCTCATTAAATAAAGTTAGAAATAGAAAGTTTTGACTGATTTTTGTTTTCTAAGTTTGGTTCCCAAACTTTTTTCTAATTTTAAAAATAAAATCTGGTTATTAAACTAGTAAAGTTAAAGATTTAAAAGTTTAAA
>NC_029785.2:7648710-7651847 GCF_000816755.2 Arachis ipaensis
ACCAATTAATCAATTTTTTAATTATCAAAATTTTTCAATTTTTTTATTGATTCGTTATCAATCAATTTTTATTTGAATCGGACTAATTTAATAGCTAATTTTTCATTAACCTGATTGAACCAATAAATTCTCAAAATACTGCTCAAATAATAATAAAAAGTTAAAAAAGAACTACTCAAAAAATTAATTAACATTCGAATAATGCTAGGTAACCGATATTTTCTGTTAATATCACTCAAACTTAGATTCTAAACTATAAACTTAAACCCTAACATCAATAGATAATGTTAACTAACTCTTAGTTCCTGCAATTTTTCTTAACCAAATATATGATACTTTTTGAGCTTGAGATCTCTCATATTTTATTATGTTAAATTAATTAATCGTTAAAAAGTTGTATCAATTAATAATTTTTTATTGATTTCTTCAATTTTTTTTCCTAGTTCATTGTTAACCAAGTTTTTGTTTGAATCAAACCAATAATCGATCAGATTTCGATTAACATGATTGAACCGGTAAACTCAATCCAGTTCTCAAAATTCTGCTCTCAGGTAATAATAAAATGTTGAAAAAAAAACTACTTAAGATATTAATTAACAAAAGAGTAATGTTAGATAACCAACTTTTCTTTTCAATCATCAACATTATCTAATTTTTTAAAATTATCTTATTTATTTTAAATCTAGATCTTAAATCATATTTAAACCCAAATAATAAATAATGTTAGGTAATTAAAAATTAATTTTTTATACTTTCTCTTATCAAATATATGATACCTTTTGAGCTTGAGATCTCTCATAGCTGATAATTCTTTCAAGACAGGAGAATCATCTGGCACTTCAATATTCATACTTCGAGCCAAGTCAAGAAGAGAAGGTAAAGTAAATTCAAAACCAACTAGATCTTCTGCGGCACTCTCATCTTGAATCTTGCTTAGATTTTCCTTAAAGAATGTGAGCCCTGTACGTGATAATATTATGACATAATAATGTTATAGTAATGAAATTCATTGAATATAAAAAACATTATTCAATCACATAAATTATATGTAAGAATAAAGTTACCCTTGTGACACATTTCGGGGTGCAAATTCCATTTAGTGAATGCAATAACACAGGCGAGGGTATTAAGAAGACGGTCACGGGGTGAAAAGTAATTAGCATCACCCCAAGAACCATCTGGAAGCTGATTATTGGCTATCCATTCAAGACACGAAGGGAACTGAGGGGCATTTCCGCCATTAACATCTTTCACCAGACCAACCCATGCAGTGTCGTATGCTGACACGCTTATTTCTCCATCTTCCATTGACCCCAACATACATTTCACCACTTTTATCTTCTCTCTTATCTCCTTTGTTTCCACCTCCTTTCACAAATCAAGCATTAATTACGAATTAATTGAACGTTAGTAGTAAATATATACTTGATGAGGGAAACGTAAAGAAAACTAATAACAACAATTAAATTTTTGTTACACAAGTTATTAAAACAAAAGAATTATGCTACATATTCAAGTAATTTTTCATCCAAGTTTTATCTAAATTGGTTCAACACCAATAAAAATCACTCTCATTAAAAGAGCATTAGTATACATGCGTTTTTTTCTTCTTCTTCTTTCAAATTCACGTATACCTCTTTCGTTATCATCATCACCAACAACACCAATATTTTGTTAATGGATTATTTTTTCAATCGAATTGAATGGAATGCAATTGCTAAATCGAATTGAATGGAACCAGGTGTTCTAAATTGAATTGAATTGAATTGAATTGATAATATCTAAATTGTAGATAGAGATGTTTCAAATTTGATTTTATATAATGAATTATATTTTATTCAATCAGTATTATACATTTGTTTCACCATGAGTACGTGTTCGGTTCATTAGGCAAAAAGTTATTCAAATTTGATTTTATATAATGGATTATGTTTCGTTCACTCAGCACTATACAATTGTTTCATCATGAGTACGTGTTCGATTCATTATGTAGAAAGATATTCGAATTTGATTTTATATAATGGATTATGTTTCGTTCACTCAACACTATACAATTGCTTCACCATGAGTACGTGTTCGGTTCATTATGCAGAAAGTTGTTCGAATTTAATTTTATATAATGGGTTATGTTTCGTTCAGTCATTACTATACAATTGTTCCACCATGAGTACGTCTTCGGTTCATTATGCAGAAAGTTGTTTGAATTTGATTTTATATAATTGATTATATTTTGTTCACTCAATACTATACAATTGTTTCACCATGAGTGCGTGTTCGGTTCATTATGCAGAAAGCTGTTCAAATTTGAATTTATATAATAGATAATGTTCCATTCATTTAGTACTATACAATTGTTTCACTATAATAACATGTTCGGTTCATTTCTATTTTGCACAACTCAAAACTCTTCCTCCTCACTTTCTACTGCTTCTTCACCAGGGAGAGAAGGAGGAAAAGACAAAAAAATACAGTAGTAACAACAAAAAGAATGACGATAAGGAGAAAATACGTATAAAAGAAGGAACGCAAAAAAGAAGGAGGAGAATGAGGAGGAGGAGGAGGAGGAGGAATGCGAAGAAGAAGGCGAAGAAGAAGACGCTCCGTGCGTAAACGAGCGTGAAAAAGAAGAAGAAGAAGAGAAGAAGGTGAAAAAAACGTGTGACCTAAAATTGTTTAAATGAACTTGGATGCCAAAATTATTTAGATATAGAGAATATCTCAAAACAAAAATATTATTTGTGTACTTAAGTGAATCACTATGTATTTCTGTGTTATTTAGTTTATTTTTTATATATATTTTATATTAGTAACTAATTTTAATAACTGCTTTTAATATAACACGTAATATGGTTGTTATAAAAAATATAATTCTTTATATCTTTCTTATTAAATCTGCAAGTTTAGAAATTTAAAATATACGCAATTGAGGTTTTGGTTGTTTTTAATTATTATTTGCCAAATTTATGTATTTATCAATTATTTTGCACATTCACTAAAAATATTTACACATTAATTTTTACGATTATGAATTTATGATATATAATAGTTTTAATTGATTCAAATGTTTTACAATTTTACTAAATTTGTAAATAAAATTTTATATTTTAATTAATAATTTATTCATCAAAATAGCCAAA
>NC_029785.2:7651972-7664504 GCF_000816755.2 Arachis ipaensis
TAATTATTGTAATATACACATACTAAAATAATATTTTAAATTCTTTTTCTATCTAAGTCTAGGATTGAATTCGCATCACTTAAATCAAGAATACAAGAATGGACTATTTTCGCTCACATGTGCATTTCCTGTTGTGTAATATAACTATCACATTCACATTCACATTCACAATAATATATAAGAAGGACACTGTTTGTTTTTCTATGAATTCTTTGGTAATTATTTCGGTATTAAACTCTTCATAGATTCATTTCGAATTTATATTTTTATTTAAAAATTACAGTCTGCTAAAGAACAATAAAATAGGCAATAGTTAACTAAAATATAATAGTTACAACATAAAAAAAAAAAAAAAAAAAAACTAAAACAATACATATATAAAATTTAAAAATTGTAAATCCAAAATTGATCATGTTGTTGTCTGGTTATTGGCTGACTTTTTAATGTGCAGTTAATCTAAAGGTCTTATAATTTTACTAACAATCCTGTTAGATAACTAATTAGGGTATCAGTCAATTTCTATCAACTCCTGTTAGGTTGCATTCCAAAACCTATTACAACCAAAAAAAAAAAAAACGTCCTTTCATTTACCTATCCTTACCCTAATTCACATTTCACTTTTCATCATTTCAGCTTCCTTCCCTTTCACCACAACTGCGCCGTTCATCTTCACCACAGAGAACCACATCCGCTCTCACCCTCCCTCACATGCCATCTCCGTTGCAGTCGACAACGCGTCACAATGTCACCATCGCCGCTTACGAGCACGTTGTCGCCGTCAACAGTGCATCTCAACGCAGCCGCCGCCGCAGCTTCAGACGCATGTCAATGTCGCTGTGTAAACTCCTCGTCTTCAGAAACTCGCAACGTTGCGCCGTCACCTCCATCCTTCCATATCGGGCCGCATCTCCTCCACCTTTTCCTCCATGTCGCGTCTCCTCCTCTTACGTCACGCGCCGCTACTCTTCATTTACCCCAGTGGTCTCCAAAAAGTTAGTAGATATTTAAGGTTTACGGTTAAGTGGACATTTCTTCTTTGTTCCAGGTCCAGATAGTATGTATAGTGGTTCATTTGAGATGTTTTTTTTCTCGTTATATTGGATGTTTTTTTATTATATTAGATGTTTCTTTTTCTGAATTACTGATGTTTCTTTTCTGGTTATGTTGGATGTTTCTTTTTTGCGCGGTGCAATGTGGTGGCGGCGAGGCGGTGTTTTGTGCGTCGGAAGGCGGCACGCTGTGAAGGCGATGGGTGGTCTAGGCAACTGAAGGTCCACGCAAGGAAAAGGATGATTACAGTGAGAGAATGCGTCTAGCGAAGTTACTTGACCTAATACTAAAAAGGAAGAATATAAGTTGACAATCAAAATATTAAACAATGTGAATAATAGATATATCAGATGTTCAATAGGTGTATGGATAGTTATTCTAATATTAAGATTTAAGTGAGTAATTTGGAGTGTAGTGTAATTTTTTTTTATTGAGTTAATTTTAGAGTTTATTATTTACATTATTCACAAAAATCATTATCTACCTAACAAAATCTTACTAAAAAACTTAATTAATTCTAATTATTTAAATTATAATTTTTTAATAATTAATTATTAAATAGAGTTATTTAAGTCGGCTGGTTTACGGGTTGACGCATATACTTCTTCTTTTACTAAATAATAATTAAATATTGTTTGAAGTAACACTCGATTCTGAGAACAAAATATTTTATTCATCACCAATTAATATATTTTCTAGTGACCATATATAATTAGAAGCTAATATAAATTTAGTTCTTACAATTTTTTTTAAAGTTAAAGAAAGTACTTAATATTACATTTAAAAACTGACAGTTACGTATATAACAATTATTTATCTTATACAACTTTTTACGAATGTTCTCTTCTAAAACTACAGACAAACAAAAAAAAATTTAACAAGGACATTTAAAAATTCCCTTAATAATAATTTTCTGATAAACTAACCGAAATTTGCTCACCTTGAAATCAAGAATTGGAGATGATTTTGCACATATTGGACGAAATCCATCACATTTCTTGCCATGTTTGCCTTCATTAATTCCGTGAGAACGTGTACCTATCGGAAAATATATGTTTGAAGCAATTGGGTTCATTAATATTGTGTTTGGTTACTCAGTAACAAGTTATTTACAGCAAATTAAAATATATAACATTAACATTTTGTTTTAAGTGATGGATAATACTAAGTAAATTCTTTAGATATAATTGAAACATGAATATCTAGATCGAAGACAATTAAGCGCTTATGGACAAAAGATATATCTTTAATCAAACCATCTTCTTCCTCCCAATTATGCCAATAAACTTTATCATAATCAACTCTGTGAGAACTAAACCGGTCATTATATTGAACCGATTGAATAACAGATTTAATAATTTAACTATAGTCAAATCGTAGTTAAATCGAATTAACTAAATATATAATAAATAAAAATATTATTTGTACACTAAAATTAGTTACCAATATATTTGTGTATAAATATGTGTGATTTAATTTATTTTTAATGTGTATTTATATTTCAAAATATATTTTATACTAGTAACTGACTTTGATGACTGGTATAACTCTATAATAAAACTATTAAAAAAATTATCTCCCCATGTATGAATTTCTGCAAGTCAATCAAGTCATTAATCCAAAACATCCAAAACATGCATCTAACATAAGAATTATAAACATAATTCAACGAAATCATATGAACCATATAGTAAATTCAATGCGAATTGTGGTAATGTTTTTATTTTGAATCAATAACGGCAAACAACAATTCACCAAAACAACAAGTACAACATATTGGATTTAAAAATCAATCTAACAGAATTAATAAATTAAACAATTGAAGTTATAACTCAATTTCAACAGAATTAATTCAATATCAATGGACTGAATTCAAATAAAAATTCAAAAAATTAATATCTTAAAACTCAGCAAAATCATTAATAATACATCATAT
This sequence comes from Arachis ipaensis, assembly GCF_000816755.2. Lineage (NCBI taxonomy): Eukaryota > Viridiplantae > Streptophyta > Magnoliopsida > Fabales > Fabaceae > Arachis > Arachis ipaensis. The sequence continues at coordinate 7,654,959 of NC_029785.2, forward strand.
GCATATTCAGAAGAAATTTCAAATTTCATAGGAAAAGAGTCAGAGATAGTTAGAGACTATGACTTGAGACCTGAAAAGGTTGAAAATTTGAAAATTTTGGACATGGAGATAAACTGTAAAAGTGAGGGAGGTTGAGACACGGCGAAGGGTAGAACATCAGCGACTGAGGGACACCACGCAACGAAGAGAAGCAACGACGGCGAGACATGGTGCGGAGCAGAAAAGCAGAAATGACATCGGCGAGGAGGAGAGAAGCAGAAAACGACGAGGAGGGGAGAAGCAGAAACGACGCGTAGGAAGGAGGGGAGAAGCAGCGGCGACCCATGACGAAGAGAAGAGAAGCAGCGGCACGTGTGAGGAGCAACAAGGCAGCAATAGAGAGAGCTCGGTCAGAGAGGGCGACAGAGAGAGAAGGGAGAGAAAGGTTCGGCGATGAGTTTGAGCTCTGAAGTAGGATGGTGAGTGGTGGTTGTTCTTCGAAGAGAAGAGAGGATTATGAGTGGTTGGTGGTGGTTGTTCTTTAAAGAGAAGAGAGGATTATGGGTTTTCTGGTGGGTGAGAGAGAGAGAAAGGGATGGGGTGGGGGTCAAGGAGTGTTATGCTGGCTTTTTTTTCTTTAAACAGTACTGTTTTGACTTTGAAAGAGTTAACCGAATCTTCAAGAACCTTTTAAAAAATCGAGCCAATTTAGTCAGTTCATCAATTAACTACTGGTTCGACCGATTTTTTATCATTTTTTGTAGGACAATTTTAAAGGCCAACCGAACTGACTAAAAGACCAGTTCTCGATTAACTCAGTTAAATCAACTGGTTCGATTTGATTTTCAAAATCTTGCCAATAATAACAACAAATACATAACAATTATTGCACATACTAAAATTTTAATCAGCCTAGCCATCAAGAAGCGTTGTACCAGCTAGGGTAGGTACTACATAATCAACCATGCATATTATCGAAAATCATTCATTACAGAATGGTCACATAGTTATATTTATAATTAGATTTCATAAACAATATATTCAACCTAGATTCTTATTTATAATCAAATTTTGTAAACAACATAATTAAAATAGATTTACATTTTATAATCAAAATACCAAAAAAATTGAGATTCAAACTTCATAAACACCCTATATTTAATTTTTTTCGATTCCTCCTCGTTCACTCTTTAATTTCATTTTTAGCTCAAATATTAGAGGTATCAAACAGACAAATTTGAGCCGGCTCATCTATAACGGCAAACCAAAATTGTAAAAGAATAATTAGTTGAACCGATTTTTTAATGAGTTAAGACAATGCAGGCTTGACTTGTTAGAGTTAAGAAGTAAAACGGGTTGACTCATTAAAAAATTAAATAAAGAATAATAGATCATTTTCACATTTTTTAGTTCATATCCATACAAATCAAGAAATTTTATTATTATATATTTTCGCACCCTCTCGACTCAAATATGCTTAACTCGTGAGGTATTAGAGTTGAGGCAAAATGATTGAAGGAATCAGAGACTGGTGAGTGAGAGCAAAGAAGATGAGTAAGAGAAGAGAGAGTTCAGAGAAGAGTGATTTGAACAGTAGAAAATTTCATTACACTGAATGAGACTTGCAGCTGTACAAGACTTATATAACATACACTAGAAGCTTCTGAAGAATTAGGTCACTTGTGTCAACTCAGAAGACTTAACTAATCTTCTAACAAATTTAACAGTTAGATAAACCTGATTAACTAACTGGCCCTCTTTGTTCACTTTCAATATCTTCTTTCACTCTATCAATGATGACCCACTTATATGAAATATTTATTGTGATTGAAAGGAAAAATTAATATGGTTTCTATCCTTCTGTCCAATAATAACTTGTACGGATATATAATTTGAATAACATCTTTAATCCCAAATATTAACAAGCTTTCGCTTAACAGTAGCGGTAGCCAAATGGGCCGATTTCGCGGGACCAAATTGCCAAAAAAGACGGATTGAGAAGAGGAGGGGGGACAGATTTAGGACCTGCCAAATTTTAAAAACCCGCACTGCCAAACCCGCAAAATTTGGCGGGACAGGACAGAATGGCCTGGCGGGACAACAATCTTTTTTTTAGGGTATTTTGGACTTTTGGTCATTCACATAAATATAAAATTATAGGATTAGGATTTTATTTTCAACTTTTAAACATGAACACGGGTCACAGCAGCACAACCTCCCTTCTCTTGCCCACTTCATGACGGTGACCTTCCCTTTATCTCTCGCAGGTCGCACTGTCGCAACACAAGCAGCGCCGCTGCGCCGTAGCAGCTCAGAACATTGGCGATGACCACACTCTGCGTACCACTCTCCCACTTGACCACACTATGCGTCCCTCTCTCCCACTTGACCATACTCTGCATCCCTGCATCTCCCTCAAGCGAAGCTTGAGAGCGGAGAATCTGAGAAGTCTCCCAGAGCCCAGAAAGCACCAGAATCAATAGCGGTGACGATGAATCGACTTTCCATCGCACTAGCATTCCTAGGTCTCTCTCCCTGGCATCCCTCTCTCTGGTAATCTATTTGTTTATTTTTCTTAATTTTTCTATTTGTGGGAGGGATGTTTGATGATTTTGTTCTCTTTGTGTAAAATTCGGGTAAATGATGAATAATTAACTAATAAATTAATTATGAACAAAAGGATTAAGAAATTAAAATTTTATGGTTGGAGAAAATAAAAATAATTAGAATACAAATTTAAAAGCTAATTTTAAAAGTTTTGGCCAAATATTAAGCCAACAGACTAAAACGAGTGAATTGGGCTCATGTTGGGCCCAAAGTCCACTCATTAACACTCCTATCACTATTCATCCTCCACTTTTATTGTTCATAACTTTTGCTTCGGAGTTCTGATTAACGAACCATTTATGGCCACGTGTTCATCTCGGAATCCTCTTTAATTCTATTTAAACATTATGGTAAAGAACCTTGAACTCTTTTTCCAATTCTTCTTTTCCTTCAATTTTGCATTTTTGGTTATATGGGTGTTGAGAAAATTGTAATTTTGATTGTTTAGGGGTACTCTAGCATGGATTCCAAGTGGGTTTCATCCCAAACTGGAGTGGCTTAAGGTAAGAAAGCTCAATCACCTAATTTTTCCACTATATGCAAAAATCTAGGTTGAGTTATGTGAAAATTTTGTGATTAGATAGAATAGAGCTTGTTTGGATTGATTTTGGGGTGAAGTAGAGCTAACCCGGTGAAATTTGGTGTGGAGTTAATTTAAGAATCATTTTGGTGTGAAATTGGTGGAGTTTGGACCGGTGGACATTGGTAATTTGCTGGAGAAAAGCTTCTGAAGTTAAGACCGCCGTCAACGAAGGTACGAGTCTTAATTTCGGATAGGCATGATGTAAAACTATGTGAATACCTAAGTTAATTGTCCCTAAAATATGATGAATAGAATTGGTTGATGTTGAGTTGATTAGTTGTGATTTTGTGAATTGAGTGGTTAACGAATGATACAAATGTGTATATAAATGAGTTGAATTAAATATGAGTTGTGGTATGCTTGATTATGATAGATATTGATATGAAAATTTGGCCGGAGACCGAGATAGTGTGAGAAATTCGCTATGAGATAAGTGTGTGAATTATTGTATGAGAAAGTGATGATTGATGTCTTGCTTGGTTGTGAAATTGGATTTAGTTGGTGAAATTTGATAAATGAGTGAGAATTGGATTGATTTGTTTTGGATAGCTAGAAATTAATGATTGAGTGTTTAGAAGGCCTAGTAGTGGTATTGGAATGGTTTGAGCTAATTTGGATTTGGAATTTTGATGAAAAGAGCATTTTGTGAAAATTGGGAAAACCAAAATTTTGACCAACTTCGATGTGCCATAACTTGGTGCTTGAAACTTGGATTGGGGTAAGATCTATCTTAAATCGAAGCTAGTTAAAAGATCTTTAAAATGGTTTAAGAATGGAAAAAATCAGAATTTTATAGAGAAAGATATGAATGAATGAAAACTGGTATATAAAAAACTGAATTATGAGATTATGCAAAAAACCAGAATCTCTGGTATGCATGCCCACGCACCCTATGGTGCATGCGCACTGCATAGAATGGGTAACAAGGCTCATGCGTACGCACAAGATGGGAATGTCATTCTGACCTGTGCGTACGCATAGTATGATGGTATGCACAAGTCTTGTTTTCACACTTAAACTATGTTGTTGACTGTTCGGCCTTTCTGGCACTCTTGTAAACTCCTGTAACCCTTAAATAAACTCCGATAACTCATTTTTAAGTCCCGGATAGGGTGTGATTAAGTCCAACAAATTAAGTTGATATTTTAGAGGAGATTGAGGGTTTAAGTTGATGAATATTAATGAAAGCTTGAGAGTAATGAACTTAATGAATACTAAATTGATATAAGACATGGATAATGATATTAATGATGACTGAGTATGGCCTGATTGGCTGAATTGGCAAGGGTGATATCCCGCTTGTGTATTAATTGAATATCTATTTACAATGGTATTATCCCACTCATGAGTTAATGAATTTGGCAATTGATAAACTAATTTGGGTTAAAGAACGAACTAACTTATGAAACTTATTTCAGTAAATGAAAATGGTGAATTGTGGTCTGAGTGACTAGATTGGCGAGGATGGTGGTATCATCCCGCTTACCTAGTGTGTTATTGCTTTGTGGGGATGGTAGCTTTGTTCCCCACAGTGAGGATGGTGGTATTATCCCGCTCACGAGATAAATAAATTAGTAAACTGAATGAGAAGGTGGTTAATGACTTAACGGTTTCAAATTAAATACTTTACTGCGAATTGATGTTTTCTCGTGGCAAGGATGGTAGTCAATCCTGCTTGCGCACTAAGCTGAGTTATGCCAGAACAAGGACGGTGGTTACTCCTGCTTGTTCGTGGTTCTCTCTGATTGCATGGTAATAGGGCACGTGTTTCTTGTAACGGTGAGAGGGCACGTAGTCTCTCTAATGGTGATAAGGTACATATTTCCTCTAATGGCTAGCCGATGTGCTGAGATATTAGTGCACAACAGAGAGACAATGTCCAGGTTAACAACCGGACATGTCAGATTTGGCTGTATAACTATAGATGAGCTCATGGCCAGTAGGACAGACATGCATCATTTGTATTTGTGTATATTGATTGGGTATACATCTTGTATTTGTCTTGCCTTGTTGATTAATTATATCTCTATGTTACTTGACCTAATAGCGTTACATGTTCTCTCTACTTGTGTATTCTTTGTATTGCTTTATATGTGTTTGAACAACTGAGAGATCCCTCATGCTGGCGGTGTTGATGCTGAGGGTTGCTACTGATGTGATGTATTGATATGATTGTATGATGGAAAAATAAATTTGATTGAGATTGAGGCTCCCTGGGTAGATGCAGTGGTTCGCTCCCACTTGCTTCGGGTTGAGATTTGAGACTCCCTGGGTAGATGTGGTGGTTCATCCCACTTGCTCCGGATTGAGGTTGAAACTAAATGTAGAGAATAATCGATATGAGCTAGATGATGATATGAGATTTATAACTTTGAAACGTAGCCAAGTTTGGCGAGTTGACAATCGTTAGAGATTGAGATGATTAATAGATACAGAAGATATTATGGTGGCGTCAATTTAAGGCCGATGAATAAATTGTTTAACTTAACATTCTTAGTCCGTAACTACGAGAGAATTATTATTGTATTATAGAACTTCGTTAATGAAGAGACAAGTAAAGGATAAATTTGAAGTATCTGTTAAAGTTTTTCCGGTTTGGTTTAGAACAGGACCCTAGGCTTAAACAGTGAATGACTGGAGTTCAGGATTGTCTAGTAGGTTCATATCTTTTTACATAGTCTCTATTTGGAATTATTACCGTACTGGAAACTTTCAGGTTCTCACCTGTTGTCGGATTTTGTTTTTCAAATGCAGGACGTGGTTTACCTTGTTGAGTGTGCCGAACTTTGTGGAAAGCCAAGACTCCTCTTTATTTTGTACTTAGATGTTTATTTCTCCACTTTTGGATATGTATATGTATATCCTTTTTAGAGGCTGATTTATGGAGAAACATGTTGTATTTTGTTTACTTCTGAGTTGTATTATACTTTCTAGCCGACGTTGTCTTCGCAACTCGAGACTAGTGTGATTTTTGTTCTATCATTTTTCTTCACAAGCTCCTAGCTATATTATTATCTTTCAAGTATATACGTATGTACTTTGTTTTTAGAGGTCGTAATGCCTCGCCACCTCTGACTTACGACTGCAGCGTGAGGTTTTGTATGGTAAGGTGTTATACTTTAAATTTTGAGGGATGTTGATGATTCTATTTGAGCTTTGGAAACGTCTGATTTACTATTTTTTTTTTCTTAGTGATTACTTATTCACTAATTCTGTTCTCTATTATTTAGTTACTGACTATTGATTCTAATCTATTGAGTTTAAAAGAAATAATAACAATTTTATGATGACCAAACATTATGATAATAGGCCAAAAAGCTCAAAGTGGTGTGAATAATTTTGTTTGGCTAGTGTGCAGGAAATGTACAAAAAAAAAAGAGCAAATGGACAAGGCTCAAATAATGATCCAAACCCATGATCAAAGCATTCATCCCATTGAACCACTAAAGGCCCAAAGAATGGTTGCTAATCACTAACCTAGTTGAAGAGAAGCAATTCACTTGCATCTGAACCAAAACCAAAAGTAATCGAATTTGTTCTCTCACTTCTCTCTTTTCATACCCACATGAAGTAGCTCAAAGAAAGCAAGAAAAAGAAAGTCTTGTATACATGATCTTGATGGGATTTCTTTGCAATGTCAAACTCTTTTGTATATTTTTCTATTTTGTACACGTGATCTTAAGGGAATTCCCTTGCTAAGTTGGATGAGCACTTAGTGATTGCAAGTCTAGAGAGTGACCTAGCCAAATCTAACTTAGGTAAAAGTTGGATTTGTTCCGAATAGGATTGGGTTGAATTCTAGAAAAATTGGTGTTTGTAATCACTATGAATGATAGTGAAATTCTACCACTATTATGGGAGAGACTGGATATAGGTCACATTGCACATGGTGGTTGAATCATGATATATGATTGTGTGATTTTCTCTTATCTACTCTTCTTCTTATTTCTTTCGTTATGAGACAAAATAAAAGTGTCTCTTATATTGTTCATTTCTTAGAAGTTGCATCTATCCAAAAGTAAAAAGTTGCTCTGTTCCTGATTGCATCATGAAAAGACAAAATAAAATTATCTCCTAATTTTTAACTTGACAAACTTAACAGCAACCGAGTTCCTAATCCAATCAGAAGCAAAAGTTAAAAAAGTTCAAACAAAGGAGCCTATAAATTCAAACCCCTTTCTTTAGGCCATTTACAAACCTTCATAATCTCTATTATTTTATTATTCTTATTTAGTTATTGTTATTGATTTAGTTACTGTTATTGTTATTTTGTAATTGATTTAGTTATTGATGTAGTTACTAATTTAAATATTATTATGTTATTTAGGGTTTGAGTTATAAATTCTGTAATGGATAACTCTATCTCCATAGAAGTTGATGGTGAAAATTTAACACAAAATTCTTAAAATGAAGAGGGATCTGAAGCTGCAAAAAATATTAAAAAGAAAAAGTTGAAGGCAACAACATCTAATGTGTAGAGATATTTCACAAAAATTAGACCTAATGATAATGGTATAGAACGTGATGGATGCAAACAAAAATTTAAAATTGGTGGTAAACAATATGGAACAATATCACTTACGCGTCATTTGAACAGGTGCGTGAAAATAAACTTTGAGAATATTGGTCAGACGTTGATAGAAATGCAAAATAAAATGGGATCCCTCGAGATAGATAATCATGTATCGCGTAAGATGTTTGCTGTCTTTGTGATAATTGTGATGTTCCATTTTCTATTATTGATAATAGAAAATTTAGGAATTGAGTAAAATACATTAGTCTAACTCTAGGCTCATTACTAGGAATACTCTTAAGATGTGCTGAAATTTTACTTAAGGAAAAAAGAGAAGCTTAAAAGTACTTTAGTAGCCTTTTCTAATAAAGTTTGTTTGACTTCTAATTTGTGAATATTTATCACTACCTAGAGTTATTTATGTTTAACTGCTCACTTTGTTGATTTAAATTAAAAATTGCAAAGCAAAATTTTAAATTTTTGTCATTTGTCTCCTTCTCGTATAGAATTTGAATTGTCTTCCAAGATTTTTGAACTTTTAAATTAGTAGAAAATTGAGAAGAAGATTATGACTCTTACCGTAAATAACGCATTTGATAATTATACATGTTAAGATCATTTGAAAAGTACTTTAAACATGCATGATTGGTTGTTGTATGACTAAGAGTTTTTTTTATATTCGTTGTTCGGCTCTTGAATTTCACTATGCAAGATGGATTAAAGATTGCCCATAATGCATCGGATAAAATTGGGAAAAGTGTGAAATATGTAAGGCGATCAAAAGGTAAAAAGATAAAGTTCAAAAAATGTGTTTCAGTGATTCAGAACTTGAAATTTACAAGTGGGTTACATCTAGATGTTACTACTAGATGCAATTCTACTTACATTATACTCGAAAGTGCTATCAAGTATCGAAAGGCCTTTGAGTATTTAAAGGAAGCCGATCATACTTATAAGCGTTGTCCTTCGATTGATAAATGGAGGAGAACCGAAAAGATGTGTGAATTTTTATATCCTTTCTAAGAAATTTTAATTTGATTTATGACATATCTTATTCTACCTCGAACTTGTATTTCTTACAAGTTTATCATATTCAATGTGTTTTGATGGAAAGTTTGAAAAGTGAAGATGGACTTCTAAGAAGTATGGGAGAAAAGATGATAAACAAATTTAAGAAGTATTAAGAGAGGTATATTGTCATTCTTGCATCCGGCACTATTCTTGATCCTAATCCTAAGATTTCTACTTTAGAGCTTATGTATGAATAGATTGATGCTGAAACTGCAAAAGAGAAGGTGAAACATGTGGAAATAAAAAGTTATACAAGCTTTTTAAAAAATATGATCCATAGTACTTACCTCTAAAGTGTAGGCAAGAAGCAACTTATGATTATTGGTATAAGTAATGTTTAACATATTTTGATTTTCTTATATTATTTTATTATCATTATTCTATCCTAACAAGATAATTATTTTTATTTTTTGTTAGAAATTAATGAAATGTAATCATCAAGCTAAGATCTATATTAAAAAAAATCAACTTAATACATACTTAGATGAGCCAGTTTTGTTAAAGGATTATTTTAAGGATTTAAATATTTTGAAATGATAAAAATTATATGAACAACGTTATCCAAAGTTATCAATAATTGCGTGTGACTTATTAAGTATTTCAATTACTATGGAATATAGATTATGTATTTATGTTGTTGTGTTTGAAACTGTTAATATTGTGATTTAAATATGTTTGATGTGATAATTATTATGGATTGTATATTACTTAAAACTTTTAAAAAATATAGTCATTATCATGAATTTATTGAATTGTACTTTGTATAATATTATTTTTTGGGATGTAATAAAAA
>NC_029785.2:7664514-7664980 GCF_000816755.2 Arachis ipaensis
CTTCCTTTTAACACGTGGGTAAGGATTTAGAATTTTATACCAAGACTTTGACCCTTAAATTACATATTCATTACTATATAAATTAAACCAGATCAAATATATTAATTAAATAAACAATAGAACAAAAATCATATACAAAATTTGAAACATACCCCACAAAGAAACCTGAGGAGATTGAAGGTGGAACTTGAAAGCGGCAAAGCTATATTTGGGTGGTGGAGGTGTGGTAGCATCAGAACAAAGAGTAGGCATGAGATTTAGAAGGAAAGAAAGCTGAGAAGTCATTATGCACTAGTAGCTGCTTCGAAATCTCCTATTATTAGTAGTTTGGTACCAATCATATTTATAGAAAAATATGGCCGATGGTCACGATAAATATCAATTACAGTTAACCTTCAAGTTTAATCTTGGACTGTCATATTAAAAAAAAAAAAAACACAAAAAGTTAGATAAAAAGTTTAATTTG
>NC_029785.2:7665102-7667529 GCF_000816755.2 Arachis ipaensis
TTGATTTTTTTTAAATAAATAATATAAATATTTTATTTACTGAAATAGATAATTTATAATATTTTTATCAAAATTCATCTTTTTATTTATCTCGTTTACACAGTTGCATGTATCATGTTTATAAACGTGATACGTGAAATATAGTGGGATCCATATATCTCTTTTACATTGTAAAAGAGAGACAGTATGACAAAAATCAATTAGCTATAAAAGGATCTACAAACTGTTGGTATTCTTCACAAACATCTCAATCATTCTTCTCATCCGTTTTTTTAGTAAATTTAGTAGGAATGTCTAGTGTGAGTGGTTATTTTGTTATGATGGTGTATCCCAATTGCCACATGAAAAACAATGATACTGGAGTTGTATTTGAGTGTGAAAATCCTATTCTGTTGCGTATTAGGAGAGCGTGTTCTACATTTTCTCACTTTATGCAATAAAAGGATGAATTACATTTACATAAATAGAAAGCACAAAAATCGTAATTGAAAATAGTTACCTCATGGTCAGAGAAAACGTCAGGATCTGTCTATTGGGTAGACACCATTGAGAAAACCTATAGTATATCTACGAAACGAGGAGCAGAGTGCAACTGGCAATGTCCGTGGTATCTCGATGTGCTGCATGGCATAAAGAGTGGTACGTCCATGCAAGCACAGCGGATCCCAAGACATACCATGGCACCTCTCGAAGTCCGCCAACAGTGGTAACCATCTGATATAGACCTGATTGTTTGATTTGTCTGTCATCAGGTAACCACCGATCAACAACATGATATAACATCTCGTGTACTGTCGAAAGGTGGCTGCATCGACAGTAGCTGACATATGCCGGACCCGGTCTCGCAGCCATGTCACCTTGATGGAAAACGATTCATTTCTTTGCGCACCCTGCTGTTGAGCATAAGGAGGCCTAGCACCTAAGAGCTCATCTACCCACTCCCAGGTCAAGTGCTGGTACCACGTTGAATGTCATGCGACCACCCACCCACAGGCTCTCCGTGCGTGCGTAACCCTAGGTGGTATATATGCAATATCTTATAGGGTGATCGTGCACTCACCTCAAGGCAGATGGAAAGTGTAGGTCACCGGATGCTACCGCTCCACGAATGCAGTAACCAGGGAGTTGTCGAAGACAAAGTCCTTGAGCTACACTGTGTCCCTGAAGCCAGCCTCCCTCAAGTAAGGGACAATGGCGTCCGGTAGTGCAAGAGTGCGGCTCACTCGCCTAGGGAGTAGTAGACGTAGCCTATATTAAGAGATAAATGTATTCCAATAACAAATCTATTTCAATTGTAAAGAATTTTATTTTGACATAAAAAGATAAAAATTAATGATAAACAATTATTTCACATTTCAAAATAATTAACTATAAAAATCCAACTATTAATTAATTTATCAAACATTAATGCAACATATTCAAAATTAAAATTGACAATATAAAATTTGATTTAAATACATGCAAAAATAGAATAAACATTTAATAAATAAATTATAACTAATAATGACAATTAAATTAATTAAGAATCTTAATTAAATTAATTAATTAACATTTATTAATTTCTATATTCCAGATAATCTAACAAATTTTATTAACATGACAATCTAATCTACATGTATAATAACACTGAATCTATAAAAGTATCCTAACTGTAATTACATATTCAATCTCTTAAAAGAGAAAAATGATCAAAATTAACCTCGAAGTCTATCGCTCCCACAATGTGCCAAGTAATATTCAGGTGGTTGATGTCTCTGTCCCGTGCGTCCGCACGTATCATAAAGTCTGAGTATCTCACAAATGAATATCAAGAGAAATGTTCGAGAAATGGAGAAACAAAAGTAATGAAATGACCAAATAGACGCTGTAAACGAGGTGCTTATATAGACGCGTCTAAGTCTTATTTCGTTTACAGTGTAAACGAAATAGGATTGTACATATCTCGTTTATATTGTAAACGAGATAAGACACGTTACACAACATATTTATAAACGTGATACATACAATTTATGATGTGTCTTATTTCATTTATATTGTAAATGAGATATACTCAAAATAAAATCGTTTACAGTATAAACGAAATAGTAAAAAGATGAATTTTCGTAAAAATATTACAAATAACCTATTTCAATAAATAAAATATTTATTTTAAAAAGTCTCCGATTATGACTATGAATGTCTGCTGCCACGCACTGAGGATTTCAAGAGTTCTTTAAAACCCAAAGGTTTACTACCTGTTGATTCTAGTTCTCGTCTTCTAGATTAGCTTTTCATTTCAGGTATCAAAATCAAACAATATTCCGTTCTCCTATGTAATTGCATTTATGAGAAAATGTACATGTTGAAAAATAGAAAATTAGTGATAAATTCCATATATAATATTTTATTTAGTTTTTTATATTTTATTTTTTTTTAATTCTGTGACTG
>NC_029785.2:7667617-7684855 GCF_000816755.2 Arachis ipaensis
CTGTAAGGGTTTCAAAGTAGCAAATTAGCAATACTTATCTAGAAATTGATTCTTATATAATTATTTCATTTTACTGTATACCATTCTTACTTTTTTGGAGAACTATATATTGTTGGTTCTATTGCCTTTTTATATTTTGGAAAAAAAAATCATTAGAAATTCATAATGTTTAATCATCCACTCATTTGAACTATAGAACATCAGATTGTTATATTAAATAAAGAAAATGGCTCAATTCAAGCAAAATTACTAGTGCTGCGTTGATAATATCCACTGCTCAAGAATTGATATTTTGTTAGCAGCTTGGTAACATTTATTGTAAGTGCACGTGTTAAATAGCATATTTTGTTAGTGTTTGGCTCCATCTATATAGTTCATTGATTTCTTAGTTTGGTTTTATTAATGCCGAACAAGTTAATTTAGATGGCAAAGTATTATTTTAGTCTTTATTATTATTTGAATTTAATTTTAATTTAGTTTTTAATATTTTAAATATTTTATTTTAATTTTAAAAAAAATTAAATGAATTAAATATCACAGCAATTAATCATTTTTTTAAGTAAAAAGCTCAACACAATAAGGTGGAGCAAAAGAAAAGAAACAAAAACTCGTAACGCTAAAAATAACAACTCCTAGCCATCTCCGGTATTGCCATCAACAACTATAGAGTTCACCACCAATCTACTCATCGTAATTTGTAAAGGATCTGTTAATAATATCCACCACACTTGAACTTTGATTTTTGAAGATTCTATCATTTTTTTAGCCAAATTGTCCAAATGACCGCAAAAAAGCCAACCAATCACCGCTTCTGTTTTATCTTTTTTGCTGATATATCCGTCTAACTTTTATAGTGTTGCTTGAGTGTACCTGGAATGGTCCATATCCTTCCAAGAGCGAATAATCAAGCACACTACACCTGTCAAGTGAGCTCACAACTAATAAATAAGTGAAAAGCAGTTTCAACAGACTTATGACATAAAACACACCAAGAACGGAGCTAGATAAAATATTAAAGGGGGCCAAAAATATTTAAACAACAAAATAAGACTAAAATAAAATTTTAAGGGAGGGCTAAACTGAAATTTACATATAATTTACATGTAAAAAATTTAAATTAGGGGGTCATTGCCCCCTTCTCTATAATGTAGCTCCGCCCATGAAACACACATATTATCATTCTGACCAATAACGCCTAATCTATACAGTCTTTTTCTTATATTCACCCTACCAACAAGTGCAAATCAAGTAAACAACTTAACTCTTGGTGGGACGAATCCTCTCCAAATAGTACTAGTGAAACCATAGATTGTGATATCCGCCAGAAGCACCTCTGCGTGCAATACCTACACAAAAGAATTAATAGAATAAATATCTTTTTTTACCAAATTTTCAGACCACTCTATCCTCTCTCTCAGTTATTTGTTAAGTTTCACTTATTACAGAACCGCATGAAGTTGGTTTACTAGTTCCAGCTCCCATTGAGTCTAGTAATTAATCATTAACATTTCAAAATCTAAGAGAAATTATTTATGTTAGTAATTGTTGGAGGATCAATTTTATTTTCGTACTAAAAATTGAACATTATTCTCTTTTTAATAAAATTATAATTTAGTCTAAACTTTAAATTAAAATATTACTTTATCCTAATTTATATTTGAGGACCTTAAATGACTAGCATCTTAATATCTGTTTATTAGTTTATTTTCTGGTCCTAAAATGTCTTCTAAAATTAAAATATATGAGAGTTTATCTAATATCCTATCTTATTCTATAATGGTTAATCAATTTTTTATTTTATTTTATTTATTTTTTAAAAAAGTCTCATTGTTATCGTTTAAAACCTTTCTCTCCAAACATGTTCTGTTATACTTATATCGGACAATGTGTGACCATTCACTGGCCGACCTTGTGCCCTTATTGCAATCCAAGTGCCTTATTGTCGCAGTCATATTAGGGTAATTTACGCATCTAAATTGTTTGACCCTCAATATTATGCAAATACATTGTTTCCAAATTTAATACACAAATGCATTGTTTCACTATTTTATGTAAACCGCTACTGGCAGTAGCGGTTTACAGGTGTGCATAAACCGCTACAACCAGCCGCGGTTTATGTGTGCGAGTGTGTGAGTGTAAACCGCTGCTGCCAGCAGCGGTTTACGTGCGTGTGTGTGAGTGTAAACCGCTACTGGCAGTAGCGGTTTACGTGCATGTGTGTGTGATAATTAAATTTAGATAATTATAAATTTTTTTTTTGGAAGGGACCAAAAGAAAACTAGGGACAAAATTTGAGAAAAGTAGAACTTCGTTAAAAAATAATTCAGGTTTGGAGGGGGCACTACCTCCCTTGAGCTATAGGTAACCCTTTCCCTTATGGCAACATTAATGGCTATTGAATTAGGGTGGCTTGCATTTAATTTGGACATTTGGTTGGCACCAATTTTCGAGCACGCGAAATAATATCGGAATTTACCATATATAACATGATATTTATAATCTTATATATATAATATTTATAAGAAAAAGTCTAGGGGCCAGCAGTTTTATTGAATTTTGACCAGCATGTAACCAGCAAAGAAAGGTGAATCATTGGATGAAATTTTACACTAATCTCATACCATCAAATCATCATTGATGGCTAGTTGATGGCTAACAATCACAAAAATTGCTGGCCCCTAGCATTGCTCTATTTATAATTATATATTTATGAGGGCAAAAAACTAGAATAAACCAAGGGAAGTTGCAAATTACCTAAATGAGCCAAAGTGAAATTCGTTTCTGCAATGAGCCAAACCCTATATTTATATAATTCGAACCAGTGTGGTTCGAACTCTATTCATGAGTAATTCGAACCAGGGTGGTTCGAATTACTTGGGAGGAAAACGTAGCACATAATTCGAACCAAGCTGGTTCGAATTATATGGGGAGAAGCTGCATCAAGTAATTCGAACCAGGCTGGTTCGAATTACACAAACTGAATTCGAACCAGTCCGGTTCGATTTAGTGGTAGACAGTGCAGTATATATATGGTTCTAAACGTGAGTTGCTCTCATAGAGGGTGTAAGATGGCTAGTGAGGAGAGTTTTGTGGTTTTGGTTCACCATAGAGGATCCATTAAGAGGAAAACTCGCTCCGGTGTGAAGTTCACAGATAAGGATCCTCTCTGTATTGTCGTGAAACCAACGACGAGCTATGATGATCTTGTTAGATCTGTGCTGATGAAACTTGGTCTGGAAGGTGCGAAGCGAGTGAAGAAGTTTTTCTATCGCATTCCAATCACTGTCTTGCAGGATACGGTGAAGTATGATTGCTTCACGATTGGTAGTGATGAGGACCTGCAAGTCATGTTTCTATGTCGGAGGCAGTTTCCCGAGGTGAGGACACCAGAGTTGTTGGCAAAGTTGGTTGATGTGGTATCCAGCTCAGGGGGTTCGAACCGGAATGCCACCACTGAAGCAGCGACAGCCGGTTCGAGTTCCAGGCCTGCCATTGCTTCTTCGTCCGTCCCTGTGTACGAGCCAGCGGTCGAACCAGTCGCCTCCCCGTCTTTTGCTGTTGATCTGAATGATGGAGTAGGCGACGTGGTAGGATCAGTTGATATTCTGTCGAACGCTTTACAGGGAGTTCCACCGGTTGGCGTCGGAGACGGAGTGTTGGGTGATGTAGAGGAGGACGACGTCGAGCCGGATATGATTGAGGATGACAGCGGCGACGAGGTTGGAGCGACTGAGCCTGCATTGGTAGTCGGTGGTTCTAGTTCTGGCACACAGCAGTATCCACCACATTTTTCCTCTTTGGACCTAGATGCCATGAGGCAAGAGGGTGTTTTCAGGGCACTCTGTTGGATTCGGAGCTAGAGATGCTGAAGGGACTGCTGGTTTGACAGAGTTCCAGGTTGGTCAGCAATTTTAGGAAAAAGACGAGGCCCTGTTAAGTGTGAAGACTTACAGCATCCGGCGAGGGGTACAGTACAAGGTTGTGGAGTCTGATCATCGCCGTTATGTGGGCAAGTGTTCTGAGTTTGGGAATGGGTGCACATGGTTGATTCGACTGAGTCTGCGGAAGCGCAAGGGCATTTGGGAGGTCAAGCGGTACAATGGACCTCACACTTGTCTTGCGACCTCCATCTCGAGTGACCACAGGAGCTTGGATTATCATGTGATTTCCGCGTTCGTTATGCCAATGGTTAGGGCCGATGCATCCGTCAGCATCAAGGTGCTCCTAAATGCCACGGCAGCACACTTCGGGTTTAGGCAGACTTACAGGAGGGTCTGGATGGCGAAGCAGAAGGCAATTGCCCTCGTATACAGTGACTGGGATGAGTCATACAACGAGCTCCCCAGGTGGGTTTTGGGAGTCTAGTTGACGATGCCCGGTACTGTTGCAATCCTACGGACGAGTCCCGTTCGAGTTAGTGGACAAGTAGACGAGTCTCAAGCTTTTTTCCACTGACTTTTCTGGACGTTTCCACCGCTCATCTAGGCATTTCGCCATTGCAAGCCCTTAGTTAGCATTGATGGGACCCATCTGTATGGGAAGTACGGGGGTACTTTGCTCATCGCGATTGCACAGGACGGGAACTCCAACATTCTACCCGTTGCATTCGCACTAGTAGAAGGTGAGAATGCAGAGTCTTGGTCATTCTTTCTCTCCCACCTTAAACAGCACGTGACACCGCAGCTCGGTCTTCTGGTTATATCGGACAGGCATAACGGCATAAAGGCTGCGCTTGAGGCTCCGGACGAAGGTTGGTTACCTCCATCTGCATACCGTGCATTCTGCATTCGACACGTAGCGGCTAATTTTGCCCTTACCTTCAAGGGCAAGGATGCATGTAGGCTTCTAGTGAATGCCGCATATGCCAAGACCGAGGTTGAGTTTGATTACTGGTTTGATATTCTTCGGTCTGAAGACCCGGCGATGTGTGACTGGGCGAACTGGATTGATTATTCCTTGTGGACTCAGCATCGTGATGAGGGACGGAGATTCGGTCACATGACGACGAATATCTCGGAGTGTGTGAACTCAATCCTAAAGGGTGTCAGAAACCTCCCTGTATGCTCTTTGGTGAAGGCAACATATGGAAGGCTTGCGGAACTCTTTGTTCGCAAGGGTAGAGAGGCTGAGGCCCAGATGGGAACCGGACAGCAATTCAATCAGTACTTGGTGAAGTGTATAGAGGCCAACTTGAAGAATTCGCGGTGCTTCACGGTGACTTTGTATGACCGGGATAACTCCGAGTTCACCGTTGCCGAGACCACTCCGACGGGCTCTTTCTCATTGGGTACCTACAGAGTATCGCTTGCGTCCCGGACCTGTGACTGCGGGTACTTCCAGGCACTTCATTTCTCGTGCCAGCACGCACTTGCATGCTGCGCCTACTCACGGGTTACCTGGTCCTCTTATGTTCACAGCGTGTATCAGATTAGTTCAGTGTTCCGTGTGTACCAGATGGGATTCACACCGCCGATACCGGAGGGATTCTGGCCACCTTACGACGGGCCAACCGTGATCCCGGACCCTGCCAAGAGGCGTGCGAGAGAGGGTCGTCCGAGATCCACTAGGATACAGACGAATATGGATGAAGCAGATCCGAATCAGCCAAAGAGGTGTGGCCTTTGTCGCCAACCCAGACACACCCGCAGGAGTTGCCCACAGCTTGGAGGACCGTCTCACACGGGGGGCCAGTAGTAGCGATCTTGTTATTGTTAGTGTTCATTGGACGCCTCATGCCCGGCTCGTCCTCCTGCATGATAGCCGAAATCTCCGCTAGAAACCGTGGACTGCCGAAGTCCGCATCAAGCGTATCTGCCCCAAGGAAGTCCTGCTACTGTGATCCGGGAATAACCCATGGAGTACCGTCCTGCTGAGGCTGGTCGTCGGTGGGTACTCCAACAAAGTAATGTCCAAAAGGACCGGACCCAAGTCCAGCATCACTAGGCTCAGCCCCGTCACCCATCCCTGAGCCATACCACTCACCTCCGTGTACCCCATCCTGGGTACTACCACCAGCAACTGAAGCCGCCCCTGCACCATCCCCGCCCTCGGGCCCATGCTGATCATCGTCATCGTCCTCAGGGTCAGGTGCAGCGGCATGAACCGCAGCACGCCCTCTACCTCTGCCAGGATGATGTCGTCGTCGACCCCTAGCGGGGCCGGCCTCGTCGCCAGCCTCCATAGCACGCTCAAGCCACCCCCAGTCACGCTGGCTACGACGTGTGCCCACGCGAGCTCTCCTATCAACCCGCCTCCTGTCCGGCACGTCGTCAGGCCGATCCATCTCAGGTACTCGCCCAGCTCCCCGCTGTGAGGCCTCAACAGGAATAGCAACGGCTCTCGGATCGCCCAACTGCGGATCCGGAGACAAAAATCTCTTCCCGTGCTGACTCCACCAATCCAAGAACTGATGCGACGGACCAGGGTCAGCAACAACATCGAATCTCAGCACGCTCTCCGTACGGTCGTCCCAATATTGATGCCACTTCTGCAAATGGGACGGGAACCATCGAACGCCGCCTCTGCCGTCCTTCGACATCAGAAAGTCAATGTTCAGGGCGGCCTGTGGACGGGGCTGCACCCCTCCAAACTGCGGAAGAACCCTGTCTACCTGATGCCATTCTATGACGGCAAAGTAGATAAGCGATGTAACAGACCGCCACAGCACCATATGCCGAGGCTCCAAAACCTCGGGATGCACGACCTGAAGTACATCGGGGCTACTGTACGGCATCCAGATAAACTGAACCCAGAACGATACAATGTCAGGGCAACTCGTGATCCCAACTCGTAAATTGTGGTTAAATAAAAAAACTTATTAAGTAACATACTGACCTCTCTATCCTGCAACCGGTCTATCCAGAGCCTCCACGTCTGAACTCTAGGACCCTTCTCGCTACTGGAAGGGATGTAACCTGACCACCTGCAACATGCACATGTGTTACCGCTACTTATATGTGTGCTTAGGGTATCCAATACATTATGAATGAACACGCGGTTATGTGTAGTAAATTGAAATAGACAAAGATTAGTAAAGTACCTCGAGGCCAACGGACAGCTGAACATCTCAAATCCTGCAGGCCTAAACCGAGGAAATCGCCAGAAAATCCATGACTGAAGTAGCTGAAGTGGGCCCGCTAGCTTGATAACATTTCTGTTCGCCACACGGCACATGCACCGGTACAACCATGCCAGTGCTGCAGAACCCCAGCTGTAGGTCCCCATCTCCTCCAGCCTAGCTACAAACGGAAGCCATCTGATGTGAACGCGGTTGCCCGACTTGTCCGCAAAAAGCTGCGTGCCCAACAACATCATGATGTACGCACGGGCATAACGACGCACAATATCCTCATCAGCTCCCTCCGGGCACTCACCAAACGTCTCCTGAAACCAGCTGCAGTTGACCGCATACTTCTGAACCTGGCTAGGAGGAGGTACCACTCCAAGCAACTCCTCGAACCAAACCCAGGCTGGACGGCCACCCTCGATGTATACATCGAACTCTGATAGGCAGCCGCTGACGTAACGCCCGTCCACTGGCAAACCCAGCTGGTATGCCACGTCCTGCAGTGTGATCGTGCACTCTCCGAACGGCATATGAAACGTGTGCGTCTCCGGACGCCATCGCTCAACAAACGCACTCACAAGGGCCTCGTCCAACCGGAACCATCTATCATTCAGCCTTGTAAGATGGTAAAGACCAGCCATCTGCAGGTACGGAACGTATCTGTCATCCAGGACCATGCCCTGCTGCCGCCGCATGCTCCTGATGCATCGCTGAGGCTGCGAGTTCGAACCAGGCTGGTTCGATTTACTTTCAATTTTTTCTTTGAAATTCGAACTGCTCTGGTTCGATTTATTTGAAGATGAAGTTCGAACTAGCCTGGTTCGAATTACATAAAAATATGATTTGGCTCATTGCTGTATCGATTTTCATTTTGGCTCATATAGGTAAATTTGGATTGATGTTGGCTTATTATAGTATTTTGCCCTATTTATTATATTTAATATTATATAATTATTTTAGTGATAATTAATAAATATTAAATAAAATAATTTTTTAATTATTTTTTATTTTTTAATAGAGTAAAGTATATTTTTTATCTCTAAAGTTTGACAAAAATTTCAAAAATACCCTTAAGTTTTATTTTGTTTCAATTTTCTCTCCTAAGTTTTGGATTTGCATCAAATATACTCATGACGTCTAATTTTTCAAAAAATTTAAGACCGATTTAACAACAATTTCATAATAACAACCCCTCAACACAAGTAAATCAAATATAATTTTCATGCATTATTGTTAGATTGGTCTTAAATTTTTTGAAAATTTAGCCGTCTAGGGTATATTTGAAACGAATCGAAAATTTTTGGGACAAAATTGAAACAAAATAAAATTTAGAGGTATTTTTAAAACTTTTATCAAACTTCAAGGACAAAATAAAAATATAATTTAGTAGTAAAAATATAATTTATATTTTAATAAAGAGAAAAACTCAAATCAGCCCCTGACAATTACCTCGAAAGACAACGAGGCCCCTGACAAAAAAAAACTCCAATTCGGCCCCTGACAAAAAAAAAAAAAAAAACCCGGCCCCTGACAATTACTTCGAAAGGACAACGAGGCCCCTGTGCCTTCTAACTCTTTTTTTCCGTCAAGGACAAATAAAAAATACTGACATAGAGACCTAAACTAAGGCATGTGTCAATCAGTTGTTCATGTATACAAAGAAGACAAATTAGTGCCTGGACCTGAGACCCCCCAAAACGCAGCATTTGAAATTAGAAGAAGGTCACAGATGAATTCTAAAGATGGATTCCCTATTCCCGTGCCTCCAGAACCTTATTGTTTGTACTCTATGACATGAAAAAATTATATACCCTTAACCTAAAATGTTAGTTGTAATTAGTACTGTGAATTTTATTTTTCTAAAATGAAAATTCATATTAGTGGTTCTTCTCACTATTCTTTCTCTGAACTTCTAATTTCTTCTCTACTTCACTAATTTTATCACTTTCTTTAGCTTCGTTCTATTTCTTTTTTTCTCTTCATACCTAGACTCATATAACAGAGTTGATGAGAGTGCTTTGCCTCTACCGTAGTTCTTCATGATGATGCAGTGAGCGTAGAGTAGGTAAAGACTCCGATCACGAGATTAGGTGTGGAAGGTGATCAATTCACATCTCAGAACCTGTTGCATGTAGAATTTAATGCCGAACTCACATTCAGAACCAACAATGGCAAATCCAATGACTAACTTTGACCTCCAAGCGGTTGTGAACTTGGTAAATAAGGTGAACCAGTTTCAATCCGCCACATATCAAGCAAATTTGAGTCCTATTATAGATCCTGTGAGTCCATACTTTCTTCATCCTGGAGAGAATCTAGGAGTTCATTTGATTTTAACTGTTCTTGGACTCAATAACTATCATGTATATTAAAGAAGAATGTCTAGAGCTCTCAAATCTAAGAATAAAATACAGTTTGTTGATGGATTTATCACCAAACCAGGGAGAGATGATCCTCTATACAATATATGGGATAGAGGTAATACATATGTAGTGTCATGGCTAAATCTTTCTCTGAGTTCGGATATTGCACAAAGTGTGATTTGGATTAATGTAGCTATAGACCTATGGAATGCTCTAACACATAGGTATTATCATGGAGATATTTTTTGAGTTGCTGAATTACAAGAAGAATTTTTTATAACAAGGCAAGGAGACCTCACCATCACAGCCTATTTCGCAACGTTGAAAAGTATTTGGGAAGAATTGGACAATTTCAGTCCAATTCCAAATCGCAAGGTGAGCGCCGGGATGTGTAATTGTGGACTTGACATTATGAGAAACCAGTTGGAAGAGACTTATCTAGTGCATTTTTTGAGAGGTCTTAATGATCAGTTTGCAATAGCAAGATCTCAAGTAATATTGATAACGCCACTTCCTAAGGTCGATGCTACTTTTTCATTGCTCCTCCAACAAGAAAGACAAAATTCTAATTTGAATGATTGTAAGGCACTGATAGCTAATACCAATTTCAAAACTAATACACAAAACCACCAATCAATGAGAGATGGAAGAAGTTTTCGAGAAAGAGGAGGAAGAGTAAGTGGTGGCACAGGTGGTAGGAGTTATAAGCAATGCACCTTTTGTGAAAAATCTGGACATGTTGAAGATGTATGCTATAAAAAGCATGGACTGCCACCACATATGAGGAATGACAATAGGAGCAACATGATAAACAGTGAAGTTGCAGCTGAGAAGGTTGAGAAAATCAGCAATACTCCTCCACAAGGACTCAATGGTGATGGATCTGAGATTTATTTCTCTGCAAATCATAAACTAGCATTGTTAGCACTTTTGGACAAGGAAGGTTCACAACAACCAACTCATAATGATAGCAACCAAGACATCACATTGCCATCAAGCCAAGGTATAGCATTTATCATGTCTTTATGTACTTTTAGTCCAAACTCTTGGGTGATAGACTCAGGAGCCACTGAGCATGTATTATCTTCTATTAGTGCCTTTAGTACCTTATATCATATCAAGCCTATGCACGTTAACCCTCTAGATGGAATATAAACTGTTATTGACATAGCAGGAGCTATTCACTTCACAAGTCAATTTTATTTAGTTCATGCATTGTACATACCAAACTTTAAGTTCAACCTCATTTTAGTCTTCAAACTGACATCAGATCTTAATTGTCAATTCATTTTTAATTATTCTAACTGTGAGATACATGATCGGCTCTCCAAGGGGATGATTGGAGTAGCTGAACAAAGAAGAGGCCTGTACGCCTTTGAAAATCTTTTAACAACTGCATTCACTATATCCACAAATAATGCATCAACACTGGCTACTCTGGTTTCTCCTTGTGATTCCAACAAGAGAAATAGAGAGACATTATGGTATTTTAGACTAGGACACATTTCAGATAGAAGAATGAAAATAATGCAAAAATGTTACTCATGTTTAAAGAATAAAGGATATGTGGATCCATGTGACTCATGTCACTTTACCAAGCAAAAGAAACTTTCTTTTCCATCAAGTTTGTCACAATCTGAAAACTTGTTTGAGCTTGTTCATATAGATATATGGGGGCCACTTGGTACTTCCTTTATGAGAGGATATAGATATTTTCTTACTGTAATAGAAGACAAAAGTAGATTTACATGGTTGTTTTTCATGAAATCAAAGGATGAAGCCTCTTCTCTTGTGCAAAATTTTGTGAAATTAGTTGACACTTAGTTTAATATCAAAGTAAAAAAAATTAGGACAGACAATGGTGCAGAGTTTAAACTGACTTCTTTCTACAATTCAAATGGCATCTTACATCAAATAACTTGCGTTGAGACACCTCAACAAAATGGTATTGTAGAGCGTAAACATCAACATATACTTGAAGTAACTAGAGCTCTAATGTTCCACTCTGCTATGCCAAGATGTTTCTGGAATTATGCGGCTGCACAAGCAGTCCACATAATTAATAGGATTCCAAGCACTTTGTTACAAAATCACTCTCCCTATCAAATTTTAAAGAACAAATTGCCAAAAATTAATTATTTGAAAGTCTTCAGGTGCTTGGCATATGCCTCCACACTCACTGTTCATAGGACAAAGCTTAATAAGAGAGCACGCAAGTGTGTGCATATTGGTTATAAATCGGATGTAAAAGATTACATACTCTATGATTTGTCAAATAGAGAAATTTTTGTGTCAAGAAATGTGGTTTTTTAGAAAATGTATTGCCGTATCAGACATTTCACTTTTCTACTCATGATTCCATCATTCAAACAAATTTCACACCACCACAACGCTCTACACACATTCATTATCTCATTCGATATAGGCATTTCATTTGATCATAGCATTACTTCACAGAATTTCACACTTGAATCTGGTCTCAATAATCAATTGCACACTCATCATAATATTGCTGAATTACATGGACCGACTGTTGATCTCATTCCCCAGGGCATAGATACTGATGCATCAGAGTTTGATTGTACACATTTATCACATTATGAGAATGTACAAGAAATTAGAAGATCAGATAGAATGAGGAGGCCTCCCTCCTATTGGGAAGATTTTCATTGCATGCTTGCTGCCTCACATGAATTCCCTATCTCACACTTAGAATTTTTAAAAAATGATTTTTCATCCCCTTGTCAAACCTACATCTGCATTAGTTGCATCCATGCATACAGAACCAAAAACCTATGATGAAGCTATTGTGGATCCTAATTGGAAGGAGGCTGTTAATAATTAACTTTCTGCTTTGGAAAATAATAAAACTTGGATAATCACTAAACTTTCTGCTGGTAAAAGAGCTGAGGGTTGTAAATGGGTGTTTAAGCTCAAGCTTCACCCTGATGGCACCGTAGAAAGGTATAAAGCGAGGCTCGTGGCACAGGGGTTCTCTCAAACTCAAGGTGTAGACTACAAGGACACCTTCAGCCCAGTTGTGAAGATGAATACCTTTCGTATTGTTATGTCCATTGCTGCTGTCAAGGGTTGGCATTTACATCAATTAGGCATAAATTTAGATGAGACAGTTTACATGAAGTCACCCCTGAGTTACAACTTCCAGAACTTGGTTTGGTTTGCCACCTTGATCATTCTCTCTATGGATTGAAGCAAGCAAGTAGGCAATGGAACACCAATAAACTTGCTGCCTCTCTTGTTGTTGTTGGCTACACCCAATCTAAACATGACTACAACATGTTTACTAAGTGCTCTCCATGTGGGTTTACAATCATTTTTGTCTATGTTGATGATCTTGTGCTCGCTAGGAATAATTTGAATGAAATCTCTCGAATGAAAGGGTATTTACATGATCTGTACAAAATTAAAGATCTGGGTGAACTCAAGTATTTTCTTGGTATGGAAGTCGCTCGAAGCAAGAGGGGGATTGTTGTGTGCCAGCGCCAGTATTGCCTTGATCTCCTCCAAGATTATGGGATGATGACAGCAAAGCCAACTTCAACCCCTATTAACTCACATCACCCTTATCGAAACACACAGGGACTCCACTCACATCAAATTCAGAATATAGAAGAATCATTGGATATCTATTGTATCTCACAAACACAAAACCTGAAATCTGCTATGCGGTTGAAAAATTAAGTTAATTTTTGGGATTGTGCTACGGACAAACATTTTGAGACTGCACTAAGGGTCCTAAGATACTTAAGGGGAGCTTCAGCCAAGGGATTGTTCTTCTCAGCCAATACAGACCTCACTCCATCCGAATTTTTAGATAGTGATTAAGGGACATGTTCAAATTCAAGGAAGTCAGTCACGGATTACTATATATTAGTTATATCTAGTGTTGAGGAGTTGTGCAATAAATAGAGCACCTAACCAAAATCTAACTAAGCAGAGAAGCAATTCATAGTTTTGTGTGAATGAGTGCAATATTATAGAATAATTAAAAATTAGATATTGTGAATGAGTGGAAGAAAATATAAAATGTCCATCCCTGTGATGGTTTATTTTATTGCATATTAGGGTTCCCATCTTAAAAGGTTCAAGGTCTATATATTCCACTGAAAAAGTGAAATATGTTAATTTATTACATCACTTTCTGAAATAGGACTTGTCAGCGTGAGACATAATGGTCTGAGAGTCAAAATATGCAACATAGTAAAAACTCTTGGCCACCAAGAAGAATGAACTCTTAATGCCATCTTGGGAATTTTGGAGCACTACTTGCACAAACTCTTGCATTTCTGATTCTATTTCTGGTGTAGTGGTGGGTTTGGTTGCAATACTCAGTTCATTTTTTCCCTTCTCACTTTGGTAATCTTTGAGCTTATGGCAGACTTTGTTAGTGGCTTTGAGTAATCTTTGGTACTGAGAATTTAGCTGTAGCTCTTGTAACCAATCACCAGCCATTAAATTTATAGTTTGCACAATCAACTCTGCTTCTCTTTTGGAGCTGCTTCCTTCATTTTGCCAACTAAACAACCAACTCTGCCACTGACCAATTCAGGAATAACAAATTTTCAAAAGAGACTAACCTCTCTTATTTGTTACATTGTGTTTTTATTTTCATTTTTAATATTTTTTATTTAAGATTTTGTAAAAAATAATAAAAATTTTCTTCCTTTACCTTTCACAATATAAAAACAAAATGTTTTGTTAAACTAAACAAACTGTAAATTTTGTTGTGTTCCAATCACAAGGAATAAATAAATAAATAAATAAAAACTCACAATTTGATTCAAATAATGGGAAATTTCCTGTCCATGATTTTGAAAGAACTCCAATCCAAGATAGTCAAGAGTTATCAGCAAAATCCCAAGAAGTTGCTCGTTTTTGTTGTTCTTATCAAGCCTCCTGCAGCATGGGTTGCATATTCACCACACATTCAAGTTTCTAAAAGATGTATAATAGAATAAAGAGCAATGTTACTGGACGAATAAAATTATGAGGAGTGTTAGGTGCAATCAAATTTTGTAATTTGTAGTCATAAATTAGTCATCATTAATGTTTTTAACGGTGTAAGATTACATCTAATGATATAGGATTGGCATTTTTCTTTTACTGGTTGTGTGCTTACCAGATTTTAATAAAATTGCTAGTCTCCTAGATTTTTTCCTAAAGGTATTATTTTTGACTAACTTTTAGCCAAACATTCTATACTTTGTATACTCCATTTTAGACCCTAAATACTAAAGTTTAACTCCTAAGCGTATAAAAATAAAGTATTAGCTAAAAATGTTGGCTAATATCAATAAAAGGTATGTCTCTAGCAGTTCTTGACCTTCTCAAATTTAATTTGTCTCATTTTAAACATTTTTTTACATGTACGTCCGTATATCGGTTAGGTCAGTACAATTAAAGTTACATTTGATTTTTTTATTAGGCCTAACAGACCCAAGTGAACAAAGGAATTGATGTGTCTAAATTTTAAAAAATTCAAGAATTTAAATGTATTTTAAAATTTTTCGAAAACTTAAATATCCGTAAACTAAAAGTCCAAGAATTTATTTGTCTTTTTTTCTAATATTTATTTACCTGTTTGACAAGTCTTGTCTGTTAAAGTTGTTATTGAGTTGTTCTAAAATGACCTTCCTTGCTTCATCATGGTTGATATGGAACTTGAATGCATGAATCAAAGTTACGGTTTTAGCCCATGCGAGTCGCTCTAACCACCTTTGAGGTTCAAATATGCAAGCTGCTGCCACAAAATAAGCTTGGAGAATACTCTCTTTGCTCACTCCAAAATCCTCCAATCCTGTTTCCGAGTGCCATCTAACAATTTCCATTGCAAAATTTAGAAGCACGTCAATTTTCAATACACATATCTTATAAAATAATAATTGAGTGCCTCACCGTTGGATTTTCTCCCATTCTGCAGAGTGCACTGCTTGACTCTTGCTGTAATCCAATTTGGCAAGTTCAAGATAAATCTCGTTGTTCACACTAGGCAACCTGCCAACAATAAACAAATACATAAATAAATAAACTGAAGAGATGGCGGCATGTGCAGCACACAAAAATAAAGTGTATAATTAGTTGTAAGTTATTGTGGAACTGGAACAGGAAATATGACTAAAGCTCTAAAGAGGATCTTGATATTGGTCTTGTGCACAAAAAAAACGTCTTTAAGAATGACTTAGACTCAGGTTAGCTTTTAACTTGTTTTCTCCTTTAAATATTGTCTTTTATTCGGTCTTTAGAAAAAATAAAAAATAAAAAACAAGTAATTTCTTTAATTTTTGGAACAATTGATAGATAAAAGTGAATATTTAAATTAATTAAATAATAATAAATACTTAAAAAAATTTATTAAAAACTAAATTTTAAAAGACAAGTAACATTTTTTATAATTATATAAAAAATATAATTACACATTACACGTCTTACGTTATGATTTAATTACGTGAATAATATTACTGTAACAAGATGTCCTACCATTTATGTATGCATGTTATGTATAATTGATCGAGCTGTCACTACTTTATTTATATGTGATCAAATCATGATATAAGACATGTACTAAAAATTTACATCATCAAATTACATTAGCAAACCGTTAATGAAAAATGGAACGTAAGTTACATCAGTCAATTTTGTATATACTTTTTATGCAATTGAAATTTTAGAGATACAATTTTACTATACAAAATCAATCTTAGAAATCACTTTTGAACTTTAATCGAGAAATATATAGGGCCAATGTTTTTAGCGAAGAAAAATAAACATTAATAGTGTTAATATTTAAAAAAAAAGGTAAATGTGAGAGAAAACTATTAACGACTTAATATTTATCATATTATATAGGGATAAGTATTGTTTTGGTCCCTAACGTTGAGGGTCAAAATCGAAACCGTCCCCAACGTAATTTTAGATTTAAAATAATCCTTAACGTGTTTTTTCATATTAAAATCGTCCTTTTAATTTTTTCTGGACAAAAATGCCCTCCACGACCATCAGCACCTTTACCTCAACCACCACCAGCACCTTTACTCCCACCAGCACCACCACCAGCTCCTTTACCTACCCTCCACACCAAAAAAAATAACATCAATAAAATCAACACAAATTCAACAAATCCAGAAATCAGAAATTTAACAAATCAACCCAAATTCAACAAATTTAACAACCAAATCAAAAAACAACAAATCAAAATCAGAAGCAGATGCAGTCACAGATGCAGAAGCAGAGACAGTCATAGAATCAAAAACAGAAACTCAAACAGAAGCAGATGCAGAAGAAGAAGATGCTGATGCAGAAGCCGAAACTACAGAAGCAGATGCAACAGAAGAAGAAGCAGAAGAAGCAGATGCAAAACCACCGGCGCAGAGCCACCCATCATCACCAGCGGCAGCGACGGAGCGTGCGAGGACCGGCGACGCACTCCACCCTCGGTCCCTCTCTCTCCTTGGCCACCCATCACCCGCGGACCGGCGACGGAGCGTGCGCGGACCAGCTCAGCCTCGGATCCCTCTCTCTCTCCTTCGCGCGCCGCCCTCCTCGCGTCGTGCTCCTCTTCCCGGCGACGCACTCCACGGCGGCAGAAGCATGCATGAACGGTCCTCCCCTCCACTGGCGCTCCCTCTCTCTTTCCCCTCTTCTCTTCTCCCCCGTCGCAGCCCCTCTGCTTTCTTCTTTCTTCCGGCGACGGCAGCTCCAAGCTTCACCGGCGCCGTCCTCTCCCTCCTTCCCCTTCCCCCTCTTCCTTTCCCCTTTCCCCTCTCCCTTCCCCTCTCCCTCCTCTCCCCC
>NC_029785.2:7685048-7686219 GCF_000816755.2 Arachis ipaensis
TGTGTTTTAAAAGATAAATATTAGCTTAAATCCATTTTTTTACAGCACCTACTCAAATGAAGATGCTAAAAACATCTTTTTATAAAGATTCTTATATTAAAAGTGTATTTTGTTTATTTAGGCAGACTTTAAAAAAAATAACATTTTTGTAACACATCAAAATCAAACTATATAATTTATGATCTAATGGTAAAAAAGAAGTATTTTCATATGAAGACAATGATAAAATCTTCATGGTAGTATTCACCTATTTTTATTGGTTCACCGATTAAAGAATCTCTACCTGAAAAGTGTCTTTGCAATCCAAACAACGTTTTCACCACCATATTGTTCTATGTAAAATCTTGTCTCCAATCTCGGTAAACTTGCATACCAAGGCACATCCAACGCGTAACTCACCTATAAATATTATTTATTACCATCAGAAAAAGAGTTTTAAAAATGATTTAACTAGAGGGCATTGATTTAAAGAGTAAAAATATCATTTATGACCAAATTTAAGTAAAGGGAATGATATTGGAACATACCTCGCCAATTAAATCTTTTGTGATGATCCATTTATCAAATATCTCATTAGACGCACGATTCTCTGATAAGAATTTGAACGAAAAATATTTGGCATCCTGAAGAATCATTTCCCCAGGAAAAAGCACCTGAGAAGCTCTATAAAGATTGTATGTTGCTGACATTGACGGACTTGTTTCTCCGGCAAAGCAAAAGAACTCACCATTTTTCTCAAAATGCTTCAGTGCATCTACCAAATTTAATAACTTTAATCATTTCTGGAACCATATATTATATATAATCATATTTGTATTTAATTAGAATACAATTTAGTAAAATGTAGAAAATATTTTCTTGTCTTATTTTCTATATATGAATAATAAAAGTTACCGGGTAAAACTTGGTGACCATGTAACCTTAGTAACCTAAATGCCATTACTGAATCGTCAATATCTGGAACCCCCGAATCTCTTGTCCAACCAAGACCCTTGTCGGTCCAATATCTGAAATTATACAGTTTTCCATATTTGAAATCACTGAAAATCTAAATCAAATAATCTCATGAACTTACCTTGAGATATACATCATAAAATCATTAATCTCCGGCTCAAAATATCTTGAAATGCCAAGACGTTCCAAACGACCAACTATCCAATTCCGCTCAAAC
>NC_029785.2:7686240-7693156 GCF_000816755.2 Arachis ipaensis
TTAATTTATCAAAAAAATTATTTAATTTAAAAATATAAAAATAAATAATATTTAAAAATTTAAAATTTATTATAAAAATAAATTAGACAAAAATTAAATATGAATTCATAAATAACCTAAAATTGGCATTAATTTTATTAAGAGTTAGTTGAAATTTATTTTAATAATTTAATGACAATAAAAGTTAAAATTTTTATCACATGAATAGATATTGTAATTTCACAAATTTCTTTAATGAAATATATGATATCACCCAAGTGAGAACCACTGCGGAGTGTGTTTTGGTGGTGGAAAAGGATCATCTTTTCGTAATTTGCTCAAAATCATATATTACAAAAAAATGTTAAATACTGTTAAATTTATCGTTAAAATTAGCGTAGAATATTAGCAGTGAATTTACTGATAGATATAGCAATAAATTTATCGAAAAAAAGTTATCATCGGATTAGTTTTTTTACGGTAAAATTGCCAATAATATTTGGATGGAAAAAAGAAAAATTGACGCGAGTATTACCATCGGAATTATCGGTGGATTTAAATTCGCCGATAAAGATCAATTAATGGAATGCTGCATTTTGGTCATACGCAATGTATTACTGTTAGATTTATCCGCTGGTAAATCTGACGGTAAATCTGATCTAAATTCAAAATGCGCAGCTCTCTCCCCTCACTTTTGAGAACACTCTTCTCTCTCTCCCATTCTTTTCTCTCTTCTCTCTCCCTAGCAACTACCTCCGGCCACCCTCTGCCAGCGCTGCCCATCTTCATTCTTCTCCAAAGTCTGCGTCAAGTCGCCTGTATCGTGTTTCATTGCCTCAAACAGAGTTGCTCCCTCTGTCTCCGCCACTGTTAATTGGAAGAGCTGTAGCTGCCGCTCCCTCTGTCGCTGGAGTTGTCTCTCCTCCGTCGTCCAGGTACGTTGCCCTCATCCCGTTCCCTATTCCATCTTGTTTGCATTTTTTCAATAAAAAACTCCAATCCCTTTTTGCCATAATCCTTGCCCTCTCCGACGGTGCATCCCCTTCCTCTCCAAGAGCTTGAAGTTGCTAGTTTCTCTGTCCGCCACTATGCAAGCTCTGCCATCGCCTTGTCGTCACCTTTTGCCTCTCATCTCCATTGCTTTCAGACTTGCTCGCCTCCAGCTCCGTTCCTTTCGGCGTTCAGGTATAGTGCGCGACTCTGTTACTCGATTCAGTTCTTCAGTATCTCGTCGCTGATTGTTCTTATTCAACCTCTGTTAATTGTTTTTCTTGTTGCTGATTCTTTTTTTGATTGTTATGTTGTCGTTGCATAGATGTTTAGTTCTTGTAGTTATTGTTGTTATGGTTCTTATTGATTAGTTAGTGATTGTTACTGTTGCTGTCATTGTTCTTGTTGATTTGTTAAATTTTTTGCTAATAATTGTTCAGTTCTTGCTAATAATTCTTTTGCTAATTTTTTGTTAGGTGTTATTAAATTTTTTGCTATGTAGTTATTAAATTTATTTGCCTAGCTGTTATTGTTCTTGCTGCCTACTTATTGTTCTAGCTGTTATTTATTTGCATACTAATTGCTGCCTAGTTATTAATCTTGTTTGGATATTTCTTTTGTTATTTGACTTGTGCGGATTTGGATGAGATTATAACACATTGGTAGATGTAGATTTTTTAATTTGGATGATATTTTAAAGTTTATATTAGAATATAATTATGTTTTGTGTGTTTATTTATATATTATTTTATTATAATTCGATTATTCTGATTGGACTATGGCTGAAACTTTGATCCAGTGAACCAGTAGCTAGATTAAATAATCATTCATTCTTCTAATATAGTGCTAATAAATTGTGTCAACTAAAGTAATAAGATGTCACTGTGACGTTTCTTGGGATATTCCAATGACGAGCTGATGAGGTTTGATGCAAAACCTTGCTCCAAGTTAATGAGACACACTGCTGGAATATACAGTGTTGGTAGAGCCTTAGGATTTTGATTGGATCCTTTGCCGATTACACTATAGTTTGTTTTATTCTTTCATTCCCTTGTTTATGTATGTCTATGCATCTTATTATTTTTCGCATACTTTTCAAGTGTTTGGTGAAATGCTATAGTTATCCTAATAGTAAGGTTTTAGTTTCTGCTTCCTTGCATATATGAATGGCTTTCACAAGCAAATTTCAAAAGTTCACCCATTTATAAACATATAATACATATTTTCTTATCATGTTTTAATGTGTGTTATTCGATACTTTTTGTATGTATTTTCCTAATCCCTTGGTTACAGAGAGATATGCTTAGCACTACTTACCTCGGTCCAGAATTACTACTATAGAAATGAAAAAATGAACAAACAATGAAATGCTAGCAGTATTAATGAAAAGTTTTCAAAAGATTATAGTAATGTAATAGGTTCAATACATTCTTATAGCAGTAACAATGTAAAGTAT
Source organism: Arachis ipaensis (assembly GCF_000816755.2). Lineage (NCBI taxonomy): Eukaryota > Viridiplantae > Streptophyta > Magnoliopsida > Fabales > Fabaceae > Arachis > Arachis ipaensis. Next base: position 7,688,666 of record NC_029785.2, read on the forward strand.
AAGATTATGGTAACATAACATATTCACTACACTAACTCTTTGATTCTTCAACCTCACTTGCAATTAGTCAAAGAATTGGGATCAAGATAGAAAAATAGGAAGAGACAACAAATTAGTTAATTGTTAGTATTATAAATAGTTTAGTATGATTGATTGTTTATGTAATGTAGTAATATTAATATAGCCTAATCTCTAATGCTTATCAGTATTGCTATTTCGATTTTTGATTTAATTTTGTTCAATTTTTGTAATTGAGAGTTTGGTGCATTTCAAATATGATTTTCTTGTTTAATTGAATTTTCTTTTTTTTAATAATAAACTTTGATATTTAAACTTGTTTGTGAACTTTCAACTAAAAATTATTATAAGTTGTAAAATTTTGAATTTTATTAGTTTAGAAATTATTAAATTTAAATATTTAATATTATATATTGAATTTTTAAAAATATTTTAAAAAAATTAAGATTATTGTCGATTAAATCCGCCAGTAATAATAAATAATATATTACCGTCGGATTTATTAGAAAAAAATCCGACAGTACCAAACTCCAGAATTACATAATTAAAAGTTTATATCTGCTGTTAAATTCGTGGGTAATTACTAATTAGCGACGGAAAAAAATCCATCAGTAAACAATTATCAGCAAGATTTATAGCGTTGGATTTATTCTGCCGCTAAAATCAACAATAAACAAGTTAACAACAGATTTTTTACTAAATTAGCCTATAAATTCAAAAGTATCTAACAACTTTTTTGTAGTGATATTTTGTTTAAGATTCATGGAAGGTAATTTAGGTGTTGGGGAAGATCACTTGAAGTAGAACACGGGAGAAAATAAAGAAGATTTTGGCTTCACTATTTGCAATAAATGAAAATCTTATAAATTTAATAATTGTTAGAAAATCTAGCACTAATATGATTTGAAGTAGTTTTTAACTAATATGATTTAAATTTGGTCAATGATGATTTTCTGAATTCCAATGAAGTTTAATAGAGAAGACATCTGAGGTAGAAGATGAGTGATGAAGAAGATGATCCAACTTTTTCTTTTCCTTTTTTAGTATTGAGACGATCCTTTTTTGTAACATATATTTTGCGTAGTTTGTGGGTATATGATTTGATATCGGCTAATTTTTTTTATATTGGAAGAGTGTGTGAGTTGTGTTTGGTTATGGAGTATACAGGTGTTAGACACAGGTGTAGGACAAAGAGAAATCGGACCGTCCGAGTTCTTTGTTAAAAAATTCGTTGACCACAAATCGGACCGTCCGATTAGTTTTTTTTATTTAAAATAAAATCGGACCATCCGTTTACATTTTTAGTTTTTTTTTCTTAAACTGAAAACGGACCCTCCGTTTACAAGTTTTGTTTTTTTAATTTTTCCCTTAGAAGAAAACGGACCCTCCGTTTTTTGGATTTTTCTTTTTTTTTTTTTAAATCAAAACAAACCCTCCGAGTTTCTTTAAAAAAATATTTTTTTGTAAATTTCCTCTAATCGGACCGTTTGAGTTCCTTGCTCTAAATCCCTCGGTCCGATTTCAACCTCTGACACCACATGCAGGAAAAACACCCCTATTTTCCATAATGCTGTATCACTCCACACCTTCCTCCATATTAAAAATAAAAAGCGCTTTGATATCACCCCAAAATTGTTAAAAGAAAAGAAATACTACATTAACCTTTTTCTCATTAGTGTTTTAAGTGTTGTTTTATTGCTTTAAAAATTACTCAACGAAAAAGATAAAAAAGTAAAATTGTTTTTACGAATTAACTTTGTAGTATTGACACACATAGTCACCGAAGCTACCAAAACATAAAGTCATTAGAGACTACATTTTATTATATGCAAAATTTCAAACACAAATAACTTCACTTTAAAATCAATTCTTCTCATTTTTTTTCTTTTTTTGAAATCAATTCTACAAACATACACTTTAAAGTTAATTAAAAGAGAAAGTGTTATATGGGTACTGTTGTTAATTACCTGCACCATTACAAACGTTAACAGTGTTGTGGAGATACTTGAGAGCATTTTTATCTTTGGTCTGCATGTAAGCATAGGCTGTGGACGCTGGAGAGAATAAGAATGAACCATCTTTTGACTGCAACTTCAAAAGTTGTTTCCACTCCAAATTTACCATTATTCCCTCCAAACTATAGAGTACTGATGTAGGCACCTTATGCATAATCTCTATTGGTATTCTAAACATTCAAGTAGTATAGATACATATATCATATCAGTTTAGTTTTCGATTTCTCAATTAATAATGATATTCTCTCCAGTAAAGTTCTGAAAATTAAATTGATCATTGAAGTGATAAAATTAAAGATTTAAAAATTTAAAGATTTAATTGAGAACGAACTGATTAGAATAGAATAGTATATTTATATATAAAAAAAATATTTTGTAAAAAAATTAATTTTTTTATTTTTATTATTTTAAATTGATTAACTAAAAAAATTGAACCGATTAATCAAAATTTTTTATCAATTCTTTTAATTTTTGATCAATTCATTATCAACTAATTTTTGTTTGAACCGAACTAATTTAATAATCAGTTTTTGATTAACCTAATTGAACCGACAAGTTCGGACCAATTCTCAAAATATTACTCTCGAGTAATAATAAAAATTTGAAAAAAGAACTACTCACAAAAATAATGCTAAATAACTAATTTTTGTTGTCAACGTCACCTAATTATTTATTTTAAATTTAAATCTTAAATCATAAACTCTTAAACTTAAATTCTATACTATAAACTTAAATCCAAATAATAAATAATGTTAACTAATTAAAAATTAGTTTTCTATACTTTCTCTTATCAAATATAAGATACCTTTTGAGCTTGAGATCTCTCATAGCTGATAATTCTTTCAAGATAGGAGAATCATCTGGCACTTCAATATTCATACTTCGAGCCAAGTCAAGAAGAGAAGGTAAAGTAAATTCAAAACCAACTAGATCTTCTGCGGCACTCTCATCTTGAATCTTGCTTAGATTTTCCTTAAAGAATGTGAGCCCTGTACGTGATAATATTATGACATAATAATGTTATAGTAATGAAATTCATTGAATATAAAAAACATTATTCAATCACATAAATTATATGTAAGAATGAAGTTACCCTTGTGACACATTTCGGGGTGCAAATTCCATTTAGTGAATGCAATAACACAGGCGAGGGTATTAAGAAGACGGTCACGGGGTGAAAAGTAATTAGCATCACCCCAAGAACCATCTGGAAGCTGATTGTTGGCTATCCATTCAAGACACGAAGGGAACTGAGGGGCATTTCCGCCATTAACATCTTTCACCAGACCAACCCATGCAGTGTCATATGCTGACACGCTTGCTTCTCCATCTTCCATTGACCCCAACATACATTTCACCACTTTTATCTTCTCTCTTATCTCCTTTGTTTCCACCTCCTTTCATGCAAATCAAACATTAATTACGAACTAATTAAAGAAGAATAGATAAAAGTACACATAAATTTTCATAAGATGGATAGATATATATTTTAATTTTAAAAAAGTATAGATAGACAATGAAAATATTAAATAATGTGAACAATAGATATGTCGAATATTTAATTCACTAGGTGTGTAGATAGTTATCATAATGTTAGAGTTTAGGAGATAATTTAAGAGTTGAGTATTTTTTTATTTTATTGAATCAATTTTAAAATTCATTGTTCACATTATTTATAAAAGTCATTGTCTACCTAACAAAATCCTTTAATTTTTTAATGAATCATCTGTACACACCAATATTAAGTTTTGTTGTTATTTCTACCCTTTCATTGTCTGGATAGTGACTGGTAGATGATGATTTTGTACATTATATGATGTGACCCTTTTGATGACACAATAGAAACTATATGATAAATTATTGAATTTGTTAAATTTGAATAAAAAAAGTTTATAAGTGATTTAGAATCTTCATTCTCTTCTTTTCTTCTCTAAAAAGTGAATGTGGATCAAAGGCTGCAACTCAAAAATAGCTGCTAGGGCTCTGTTCAAAGTAAATTTTGAAGAAAGAAGAAAAAGAACGAAGATTCTAAGTTAGTTATAAATTTTTTTATTCAAATTTAATAAATTCAATAATTTATTATTTAGTTTTCACCATGTTATTAAAAATATCACGTCACACCATACACAAAATCATTTGGCAATTATTACCGTCAAAATAGAAGGATAAAAATGACAATAAAATTTAATATTAACGTGTACAAATGATTTATTAAAAAATTAAAGTATACATTTATTTATTGTATAAAATTAATATATATTTTTATCCATTTTCCCATTAATTAAACATTAGTAGTAAATATATACTTGAGGAAACGTAAAGAAAACTAATAACAACTAAAATGTTGTTACATAAGTTATTAAAACAAAAATACAATTTATATATTAAAATTAACAACTATGTATTTATATATAAATACGTATTTTATATTTATTTTATTTAATTTTTAATATATCTT
>NC_029785.2:7693178-7695969 GCF_000816755.2 Arachis ipaensis
TACACATAAATACAATTGTTATTAAAAATAGAGTATAAACACCCAACTTGGTTCCTGTCCATTTTAAATTAGGACAAGGCAATCCCTCACCAAAAAAGTCACCCATGTCGGTCCCTGTCCGTGCATAAAATAACCATCGCGCCCCTTTCCTTGTATCCCTCGTCCATACTTGACGAAAAAGTCTGATGTGACATTTACCGGTGCTGATCTGGCAGTTAGTCCAAAGTTAAGTTCCAATGTGGATTAAGGTTAATGGACAGGGGTCGATTTGTCCCCCTGTTACATTTAAAAACAGCGTCGTTTTTGGGTTAAAGAGGGAGAAAACGTTAACTTCATCCTCTGGTTCTCCAACCTCTCCACATACTACTCGTATTCTAAACAATAATAACGAAATCCTAGGGCACCATGGTTAGGAGTGGAGAAGTTGCAGCAGCCATCGTCTCTTGAGAAATTGCATCATGACTGTTTCCTGGAGTTGTCTTCCCAGCTATTGAGTCATTTGATTGGAGCTGTGAGGTGTGAGACATCAGGTTTGGTGCTTGGGAATGTTGAGATTTGAACCATAAGGTTTGCCCCGGTACTGGTATGGGCGGAGGCACAAAATATGGACCTGGTGGCCTAATAATCTGGTGTTTCTCTCTAAATGGTGTAGGGTTACTATTAGAGTTTTCTCCTACAGCCTGTAACAAGGTTACTTTAACAGTTATATAAATGAAAAGTTTAAGGGATTGAGATGTAATCATTTCTTGTATGATCGGAGATAAAATCCAGTCCCAACTCAGTGCAATCCCCTAGATCATGCTGCAGTATTGACAAAAACTACCCCCAGGTGTCTTTACATTCGTTCAGAACCATAGCATACGCAATGACAAAAAAGTGGTTATTGGCATCTTGTCCCACTGCAGATAACAGCTGCCCACTATAGTAACCTTTGAGGAAGCACCTATCCAACCTAATTAGAGGCCTGCACCCATCTTTAAAACCCCTTTTACGTGCATCCAAACTTATATATAACTTGTCTAACAGTGGCAGCAACTCTGGTTGAGGTATGACATCAATCATAGCTGTGCTCCCGGAATTATTTCTGTGTAGTTCCATCAGATAGTCACACAACTTTTCATACTAAGTTTGTTTGTTGCCTATAACTATCTCTCTAGCAACCTTCAGTCTCCTGCTTATCATTTTTTCACTAAGATGTACATTGTAATCCTTAATCATATACTCCCTAGCCTGTTTAAGCTTTAAGTCAGGCTGAGTCAGTAGCCTCTTTACCAACTTTGATGTCCCCCATTGTTTGTTAGCTAGATTACTACCAAAATTTCTAGCACAGTTATGCTCATTAACCAATGTCATCACCTGATAACACCCCCTAACACTATTTCAAGAGGTCAAAATCAACAAAGGATAGTCCTCTTTTGCACATGCAGCCATCACCCTCTTCTTTTCATTCTTTAGATACACTACATCCTTCCCTTCATACACAAAATAGTCCTTTAGTGCATTCTTAAAACTTTTCATTGTGATGAATGTTTGCCCCACCTTAAACTCAACCTCCCCATATTCAGTCTTGTTTTCATCATCATTAGACACTGGACTGTTAAATGCTTTACTCTCATACTCATAAGGCTTGTCATAATCTGAGTCCAACTCTTCCCCAATAATTTCAGAATTTGATGCCATTGTTGCACCAGCCAGTCCATTTCCAGTCCCCCACATCACCCCCTGCTTTAGGCCCATCAACTACTGCACCTTCTACCCCAGTTTTTCCATCCCTCAGAATGTGTGTCCTCCTCCTACCTGAATACCTCTTGGAAGCCCGTTTCTTGGCTGTCTTTGGAGAATAAATGGACCACCTTTACTTGGTCCAGCCTTATCCCTACTATTTGGGCCACTCTTGATTAATTTTCTATTTGGGCCAGACTTCACCTCACCATCTAATCCACCCTTCACCTCACCAGCTGGGCCACACTTCACCTCTCTAGTTGGACCCTGACTAGCTCTCTTTCTTGGTGACACCATTTTTTTCTTCTTGTTCTTCAATCTCTCCTTCCTTTTTTGTTCCTCACTATCTTCACTACTATGAGTATCTTCATATCCCGGAGGAGGTGACTTATATGGCTCGTCCTCAATTGTTTCATACCCATCACTTGAGGATGATGAGTCACTCAGAATAACTTCCTCAACTTGCTTCTCCTCATCCACAACTTCTGGCACGCGAATGATCAAAGTAGATATAAATCTCATTTGTCCCCTTGTTTTTACTCTTGTTATTTCTCATGTTATTTATCTCAACATCACCCCTCATTACATGTAAGCCAGATTCTAAGTCAGGTGACATGCTATCAAATCAAAACATAGTCTTGTACTCTGTGTAACCCAACTCCTTCAATAACGCTTCGAAATCAAATAAGTTCATCAAATTAATGTCTAAGGGTGGCTACTTCTTCACTTTTTATCAATATATTCTAATTTACCATGTGCATTCCTCTTAAAATTTCCTCCATGATGGAAAATAGAAACTACTTCAAACTCTTCCATTTGCAAATTACTACTACTAATCAAAATTCAGTTCATGACATTTTATCTCACTGTACTAGTGATCTAAACTACTGACAAGCAACATTAATTATTTAACAAATTAATTAAAAAACTTCAAAGTCCATTCACGGCCACAATATTTTTAAAAAATCACAACCAAGAAACCCATTTCAACACTACTGAACACTGCAACACCAACATGCAATTTAGGAACAAAGTTTGGATAGTGATAATTTTTTAGATGCCCAAATTC
>NC_029785.2:7696024-7698712 GCF_000816755.2 Arachis ipaensis
ACGTCAATGACTCCATCAAGTGCAGAGTTAGAAGAGTCCTCTGAGTCCTTCCTAGCGGCCTTGTGAGCACCCTTGTCAGCACCAACACTAGCTACTTCCACCACTCTCTGTCCTTTCGCGTGAAGAAGGTTACAGGAGTTTTGGTTATTATGTAAATATGAGTTAGGGCTTGGGGGTTATGAGGGTGAGAACGACGTTTCCTCCCTTTTTAACCCAAAAATGACGCCGTTTTTGAATGTGACAGGGGGACAAATCGACCCCTGTCCATTAACCATAATCCACGTTGGAACTTAACTCTGGACTAACTGCCAAATCAGCACTGGTAAGTGCCACATCAGACTTTTCTGTCAACTATGGACGGGGGATACAGGGGAGGGGGCGCGATGGGTTATTTTATACACGGACAGGGACTGGTGTGGGAGACTTTTTTGTGAGGGGTCGCCTTGTCCTAATTTGAAATGGACATGGATCAGATTGTGTGTTTACTCTTAAAAATATAATCATCTATGTCTTTTCTTAAATCTGCACGTTTAGAAATTTAAAATATACACATTCGAGGGTTTTTTTTAATTATTTGCTAGATTTATGTATTTATCAATTATTTTGCATGTTTACTAAGAATATTTAGGAAAAATTACCAGAATAAAATATTTGGGCTTTAATTTATCGAAATACAACTTTTGCACATTGCATACGAAAATGCGATTTTTTACTAAGCTATGTAAACTGCGAGAGGGGTCCCACGGATTCTAAATGAACATAAACCGTTACACCCTTCCAATGGTTTACATTGAGATGCAAAATGGCCAGAAACCGCGACAGGTATCTCGCAGTTTCTGTGTAAATAGCAAATATACATAAACTGCAACAGGGGTCCAGCGGTTTATGCTTTAGTATAAATACGCAATAGGGGAGTCACGGATTATTCAGTTTGAGCCACTTTCATATTCTTAGAGAGAGAAAGAGACGTTCTAGAGAGAGGGAGAGAGGAAAGTGTGGTGAGGAAGACATTCTAACTTTGTTGGGGCCGGGACCATGGCAGATGAACGCAGTCTTTACCGGCTCAACGGCGTTGCGCATGTTGTCGGCAGCATAAACGAATAGGTAAGTTTGTTTTCTTTTAGTTGTTGTATTTCATATAACATAAAATGTAGTATTCGGGTGCAGTAGTTAGAACACATAATTTAGGATTGACCAATTTAGGATTTCAAAGTTAAGATGTAAAATACAAAGGTAAGATGAAATGTTTAAGTAGAATGATGATCCTCTTGTATTTGAGATATAGGGTTCAAATTGTAAGGCTTGTAGGGTTGTTGATTAAGTATCATATTTAAAATCTAAGATTTAAAATTTTAGGTTTTAAATATGTAAGTTTAAATTCTAATATTATAGCTTTAGTTTTTTAGAGTTTAAAATTTATTTAAAGATTAAATTTTGTAAATAGAACGTAATTATTGTATTTTACCTTCTTAAACTTTAAAATTATAAATTTTGTAGTTTATGTTTTTAAATTTAAGATTTAAAATTTAAAATTATAACTTTAGTATCTGTTTCCAGTTATAATCTATGGGTTAAACTTGTTATTGATGAAATTTCATTTGGTTTGATTATTTCTCTCACATGCTACAGTTAAGTAGATGTATTTATAGTGTCCAAAGACAACAGAACATGTCTCTGCATGACAGGATCATACCCTATCTGGAAAAGGCTGGTTTGTACTACCTGACGAGGCTCAACACGAGGTGGTTCTGGTTGGATGAGTCCCTAGTCAGCGCATTCATTGAGAGGTGGCATCCTGAGACGCACACCTTTCATATGCCATTCGGAGAGTGCACCATCACGCTGCAGGATGTTGTATACCATCTAGGGCTGTCCGTGGATGGTTTACCTGTATCCGGGTGCCTTACAGATTTTGAGAAGCTGATGGATGATGGCAAACTCGCTTGGAGTGGTTTCAGGAACTATTTTGCGAGCTTCCCCTGCCGAATGAGGTAAAGCAGTTTACAGTCCACTTCACCTGGTTCCATGAGAAATTCAGGGTGCTGCCAGAGGATGCTACTGAGGACACCGTAAGCATATATGCATGGGCTTACATTATAATGCTGCTATCCACTCAGTTGTTCGGTGACAAGAGTGGAAATCGGGTTCATATACGGTGGTTTCCCTTTGTGGCGAGGCTTGACGAGATGGGTAGTTATAGTTGGGGTGCGGCAACATTGGCATGGCTATATCGTTGCATGTGTCGAGTGGCCTAGAACCAAAAAACTCTCCTCACTATTCATTTGTGAAGGTGTGAAAATGACTCTCTACCATCGCGCCACTCCCTCTTGATTGGTATATATAGGCGAATTTGGTGCAAGCATAAACCAGTGGACCCTGTCGTGGTTTATGCACGTTTACCATTTACATAGAAACCGTGAGACCCCTGCCGCGGTTTCTAACCATTTTTCGTTTTAACATAAATCGCTGGAGGGGTGTAATGGTTTATGTATATTTAGAATCCGTGGGACTCCTCTCGCGGTTTATATAGTTTTGTGAAAAATTGTATTTCTGTGTCCAATATGCAAAAGTTGTATTTCATAAATTTAAAACCCAAATGTTTTATTGTAGTTATTTACCCGAATATTTACACATTAATTTTTACGATTATGATATATAATAATTTTAATTAATTTGGATGTTCTACAA
>NC_029785.2:7698880-7700128 GCF_000816755.2 Arachis ipaensis
GACATATTACAATGATTTTTTAATTAAATTCTTTTTATATCTAAGTCTAGGTATTGAATTCGCATCGCTTAATTCAAGAATATGAAAATCAATTCTTTTCACTCACACGTGCATTTTCTGTTGTGTAATATAACTATCACATTCAAAACAGCAAGAAGGATAATATTATTTTTCTATGAAATGTTTGATGTTTATTTCGTTGTTAAACTCTTTATTGATTCATTTTGAATTTATATTTTTATGTAAAAGTTACAGTCTGTTAAAGAACAATAAAATAGGCAATAGCTAACAAAAATAGTCACAACATAAAAAAGCTAAAATGTTACACGTCTAAAGTTTAAAAACTGCAAATCCAAAATTAATCATTGTGTTGTCTAGTTATTGGTTGACATTTTTATGTCTAATTAATCTAAAGGTCCTATTAAATTTACTAACTATTCCGTTAGATAATCATCAGAAGGTCCAGTCAATTTTTGCCAATTTTTATTAGACTAGATTTAAAGTCCATTAAAAAAAACCCACTCCATATATACTCACTCCTCTTAACCCTAGTTTAAAACAAAACACTATAGCCGTCTGACTCTCTTAATCTGCACGCCGTCACCCGCGCCGTCAACGTCCGCCACAGACCACATTTGTGCCGCCATTGCCTCCTCCAGTGCTGCCGTGAACGAGCCCATTGCACTGTGTTGCTTCCACTGCGAGAACGCCGTCCACCACGGTCGAGAAGTCACGCCGAGTCATATGCCTCTTCTGTCGCGCTGCACAATCTTTCATTCCGTTGCCACCCGCATCGTCGCACTACGCCGTCAACATTTAGACGCTAATATAAATTTAGTTCTTACAATTTTTTTTGATAAAGTATATGTTTTATCCCAAACATTTTCGAAATTTTCAAAAATACGTTTAACATTTAATTTGTTTCAATTTTATATTTAACTTTTTCGATAAATTTCAATTCTATCTCTATTGTCAAACTTTTGACCATCAACACAGTTTTTTTCGCTTTTACCTTTTTTCCTCTATCATCTTCCTCCTCCAATGACACACTCTCTCCCTAAATCCTCAATCCCAATCTGTTCACATCCGATCATTATCACTAGCTACTCTCTTTCTCTCTAAATTCTCAACTACAATCTATGCATATCCTACATATATATATATATATAGAGGAAAGTTCTATGGTGAAATTAGTTTTAGTGGCTAAAATTGACATAAGTTTGACCAACAAATAAAATATTGATATTG
>NC_029785.2:7700353-7702381 GCF_000816755.2 Arachis ipaensis
TTAGATTTAATTTTCTTGTCATGTATCAATATTTTACTTGTTAGTCAATCTTATGCCACCTTTAGTCACCAAAACCAATGTCACCATAAAACTTACCATATATATATATAAAAAAAAACTAGCACCACCATTCACTTGGTCCCCACCCTTCTTCCCCCTTTCTTGTCTTCTTTTCATTCCCAATCAACCAACTCCTCTAAAAACCCAAAGATTTTTTTTTTTTAATCTTCTTTATCGTCTCTGATCCTACCAGCCCAATTAGTGTGCTGTTGTGTTTCTATGGTGTTTATTAGATTATTTGAAAACAATAGTTTCGAGATCAGCTGAGTCTCAAAAAGGTTCTCTTCGAGGCAGGGTCGGAGCTTTGTAGTAAGAAACGGGGCAATGACCTTCCGACTTTAATTTTTTATATATAAGTTATATGTAAATTTTAATTTAATTCTCTTAAAATTTTATTTTAGTCTTATTTTATTATGTAAATATTTAGATCTACCCCTGTTTTGAGGATTATAAAGATCGGCGGTGGATGGAAATGTGAATAGATTGAAGGGTTAAGAATTTAGAGAGTGTGTACTAATCATGATGGTGGACTGGTGATAATGGTGGTGGGATAGATAGAGATAAAAGAGTAAAAATAAAAAAAAATATTGACTACTATAGGTTGAACATAAAAAAAAATTTAACAGAAGGAATAAAATTAAAATTTATCAAAAACATTAAAGATAAAATTAAAATAAATTTAAACATTAAAAATATTTTAAAAATTTTTAAAAATATTAAAAACAAAATATATACCTATTTTTTTAAGTTAAAGAAAGTACTTAATATTACATTTAAATACAAATTGACGATTACATATAAAACAATTATTTATCTTATACAACTTTTACGGATGTTCTCTTCTAAATCTAAAGACAAACAAAATTTTTTTTAACAAGGACATTTAAAAAGTCCCTTAATAATAATGTTCTGATAAAGTAACAGAAATTTATTCACCTTTAAATCAAGAGTTGGAGAGGATTTTCCATATATTGGACGAAATCCAGCACATTTCTTGGCATGTTCGACTTCATTAATTCGGTGCGAACGTGTACCTATTGGAAAGAGAAAGTATATGTTTGAAGCAATTGGTTCATTAAAAAGTGTGTCGTTACCCAGTAACAAGTTATTTATAGCAAAATATATAACATTAACTTTTTGTTTTAAATGATGAATAATACTAAGTAATTTTTTTAGATATAACTGAAACATGAATAATACTAAGTAAATTTTCCAAATATTCTAAAAATACTAATTTTTTTTCCTTTCCTTTCAATTTGCAAAATTTCTGCTTCATTCCTTTTTTAAAAATTTTAATTATAAAAATTATAATATCATCATATCATAAATTATTTATTTCAAAAGTTTAAATGGATACTTTTAAAGACACTTGAATGATTATTATTTAATATATATACTAAAATCACTTCTTAAGGGGTAAAGATTTGGAATTTTAAGTGAAGACTTTACCACTTAAATTACATACATATTCAATACTATGTAAATTAAATCAGATCAAATATATAATTAAATAAACAAGATAACGAAAGTCATATACAAAATTACAAGCATACCCCACAAAGAAACCCGAGAACATTGAAGGTGAAACTTGAAAGCAAAAGTATATTTGGGTGGTGGCGGTGGGGTAACATCAGAACAAAGAGGCATGCGATTTAGATGGAAAAGAAGCTGAGAAGTCATTGTTCACTAGTATAGGCTCAAAATATCATGCACACTTTTCAAGCATATTTATAGGAAAGGAAAATATGGTCATAAAAGATATCAACTACTACAATTAACCTTAAAAAGAAAGTTTAATTTGGAATTGTCATATAAAACATAACCCACACAAAAAATTAGATAGAAAGAGTGATCCTCAAGTAACTGCGGACGGATGCAAGGGGCAAGCGTAGGCCTTGGCTTCCAACTTATTTAAATTGAAGTTAATCATTTTAAGTATATAAAATTATTATATAAATTTATTTTTCA
>NC_029785.2:7702504-7714127 GCF_000816755.2 Arachis ipaensis
TGGATCTATCCCTAATATGAATTTTCAAATAATGGCCATGAATATCTATTATCAAGGATTTCAACCGTGCTTTAAAACCTAAAGTTTTATTATTTATCGATTCGATAATACTAACTAGTAAGATAATATCTAAAGTTATCTTATATAACATTTATAATTTTATGAGAAATGCTAGAGAGTCAGTAATTTTGGTATTTTGTAACCATTAATTGGTCATTAATAGTATTTTTAATGGTGTAAAATTACATCTAATAGTGAAAGATCACTCACTTTTATTTTGATGGTTAAGTAATGGCAAAAAAATACCAAAATTGCTGGTCCCTAGACTTTTCCAAATTTTATTATATGTAATTATATATTTATTATATTTTAAAATGTATGTAAATGATTATGTTCATTATTTTTAATTAGATGATTGTTCTTTTTTATTCAGTTTACTCATACATAGTTAATAATGGGTGAATGGTTCAAGTCATTAGGACTTAGGTGTACAGATAATTATCCTAATGTTAGGATTTAGAGAATAATTTGAGAGTGGAATATTTTTTTACTTTATTGAGCTAATTCTAGAATCTATTGTTCACATCGTTCACAAAAATTATTATCTACTTAGTAAAATCCTTATTAATATTCTAGTCCTAGATTAGTTTTTCGTGTATAAAAATGAAAAGAATTATTCCACCATCATAGAGCGACCAAAATTGTCGTCATGGTGTTTAATTTCTATTATATTATTATTAAATATGAATAATTAAGGTCTGTCAATGTTTGTATATAATTTATATATTAGCATGTCTATCTCTGCAACCTAACCTTACCTTCCGTATATAATTTATATGAGCACTTGTTTCTATAAGGTATTTAATATAAATAACTTTTAGATTTGAAAAATTAAATATCAACAACGTACTACTATAAATCAAACATACTTTAAGCAAAATTTGGAAATATTAGGATATCACGATATGCATGTGAGACGTGTTTTAAATGTTTATAATGCGACGAAGAGATAAAATATTATTTAAAAGTTATTAGTTTATATTTTTATAATGTTTAATTTAGTTTGATATATTTTGATTTTGTTTATTTAGTTATTAAATTGAATTTTATGTTTATAGATTTAGGGGTAAATTACCATTTCTATTCACGAAAATTATAAATACGGATAAATCTATCTATAAAAAAAAAAAAAATTAAAATTGTACTCATAAAAAATAGATTCCCTACGTAAAATAAAATTATTCAAACACTAAAAATTCAATTAAAAATCTCAAATTACCCTTCTTTTGATCCTAATCTCAACCTTCCTTTCTCAAATCTCAATCTTTCCTTTATTCTAATTTTACCACCTCTTCCACCAAAGTCACTGCCGCCAAAAGTCATCCTCACCTTCTTCCATGATCATGATCTTACCTCATCATCATCGACTACACCCTCTTTCTTATTGTGCCTCTCATATCACACTTCACGACCATAATCCTCTTCTTTCAATCCTGATTTCTTGTTTTTATCTTCCTAATGAATTCTTCAAACTTCCTATTCAGTTCTTTTGCATTTCCTACTTCTTCGTTATTTGTTTCCATCATTGATGATAATGTGTCTTCTTGTTGGTCACTATAAAAAACGTCGTTAAAATCGACGGCCAAATCGACGGCTAGATCGTTGATAATATTAAAAATCGACGGCAAAATAGACGGCGGAGATGGTCGCTATTAAATTTGTCGATTTTTTAAAATTCTAATAAAATCGACGGCTTACCCGGCCGTCGATAATAATTTAATAAAATTGACAACATTTTCGTCTATAATATGAGTTTGGGGAATTTTACTGTTGGGAATAAGTAGTATGACCACAATCCAGTCAATCACGTGTCAAATAATTTGTTATTGTTATTATGTTAAAATATTAATATAATAACGTCCTTGATTAAATTTAGAGATTTATCATTGTGATAGTGATCACAATATTGAGAGATAAATCTTTTATAATTTAATCTAAATTGTTCTTGGTCATAGGATTATTAAAAAGAACATTAATAATCCGAAAAGATCAATATATATATAATGGTCTTCATTAGATGAAGATTAATAGATCTCATTTATTAAATTATATATATAGATGGTGCATATAGAGATATGACCAATTAAACCATACTCTAAGGGTTAACCAAGAGCTGGAAAGATGGAAGGAATTATACTTTGTTCTTCTAAGGTTCTTAGTAAAAATATATTACTTCATACTATCGGGTCGTTGAGGAGTGTTGCTAGACACCAACATTGATTAGTAAATTTAGTATGACTAATTTACTACCCGCTTAGTATTGAACCTATGGCGTCACACACTAACGAGTGTTTTAATCTTTGCTGTAGAATTATTTAATTATTAATTTGATTTGATCAAATAAATAATTATATTAATTAAAATGGAATATTATTATATTCTTTGCTAGCACCAAGAATATAATAATAGAAAGCGTCTAAAGGTATTTAGATCTGATCTATATATTGTATATTATTGGAATAAAGTTTAAATACAAAATAGATCTTTAAGGATTACTTTCTTTTTTTTCGCTGCGTGTTATGAACACATGGTAATCCTTCAGTGGTATCAGAGCTTTGGCTTTTTTGTGTTTAAATTTTTATTACTATATTTCTAAAAGTTTGTGAATTAATAAGATTAATTCAAATATTTTTTAAGCATATGATGTAATTATTTTCATTGAGATGGGTTTTTAATAAATTAATAGTTAATTTATTTTAGTTTTGACATTTCAATCAAATCAAAATTTGATTTTTCATGTACTAACGTTTAGTCTTAAAAAATTATCAAATCAAATTTGACCTTTATATATACACTTATATATATAAGAAACAAACAAAAGATATTTTACATTTTATTTCTTTTACGTGACCAAAGTCACGATGAAATAAAATCAAATCAAATAGTTGATTAAAATCATAACTATTATTTTTAAAAGGATGATAATTTAATCACAATTAAATAATCAAAACTAAAATAAATTAACTATTAATTTATTAAAAACCCATCTCAATGAAAATAATTACATCATATGCTTAAAAAATATTTGAATTAATCTTATTAATTCACAAACTTTTAGAAATATAGTAATAAAAATTTAAACACAAAAAAGCCAAAGCTCTGATACCACTGAAGGATTACCATGTGTTCATAACACGCAGCGGAAAAAAAGAAAGTAATCCTTAAAGATCTATTTTGTGTTTAAACTTTATTCCAATAATATACAATATATAGATCAGATCTAAATACCTTTAGACGCTTTAGTAAAAATCACTTTCTCCTTCGATGGTACGAAGGCGCTATGCGTATCCACACCGAGACCAACCTTTGCTGTCAACTCCTTGACCAATGGACATCTGATCTAAATTGAGAAACCTCTTGCAACTCTTTACACGCCATTAAATTTTTCTCCAAGAATCAGGCTCACATACATTTATGTGTGTAGAGGTAAAGGAATAAAACCCTTGTGTTTTATTCTCGTCTCTTTCACATTCCTCTACTCTTGGCATACATATATAAAGTATGAGATTTGTTACTGATTTTAAATTTGATTCTCAATTCAAATTTAAATCATATCTTGTTATTTTAAACTTGGTAATCCTTCATTTACCTTCTTACTAAAATCGACAACGTTGCTATCGATATTATTATATAAAATCGACGACATTTCTGTCGATATTTGATTCAATAAAATCGACAATATTTCCGTCTATAATGAGTTTGTGAATTTTACCCGCTTAATAAAATCGACAACATTGACGTCGATATTATATAAAACCGACAATGCTTTTGTCGATATTTGATTCAATAAAATCGACACAATAACCGTTGATTTAATTATTTAGATACCGACAAATCCTTTGTCTATTTTAAATTTAAAAAGCGACAACGTTACCATCAATTTTAATAGCTATATTTTTTAATTATTTTTTCTATTTGAAAAATAGTAAACAATTAATGCAAATAAACTTTTAAATATAAAAAAAATTTATACAGAATATTAGATAACAAGAAAAATAAATTTTTAAATATAAATATTAGATAATGAGTTTACGAACTTATCAAAATAATAAATAATCATCTAACATAAAGACTCAAGCCAAGATAAATAATTAAACTTAGACTTATATTAGTTTAAATTGCAATCCACTAATAATACAAAATATTCAATGCTATTCAATTCAATAAACTTGACAAGTGAAGATTACAACTCCCTTTCTATTTAAATTACAATCCACTAATAATACAAAATATTCAACATTTAGTTATCCTCAATATGAACTTTTCCCCCACAATGGTGCTAATTAGTGAAATAATAGTTGAAATTTACTCACAGATCCAACATCCAATAGATCCGCCTCTGGAAAGTAGGGTTCTGCTCTCTATGTGCATAGTAACAATTTAAGCCTTCGACAGTTCCAACCTAATGATGCAAATCATTATAATTGAAGATTGTGGAAATTAATATAGGGATCAAAAGGCAAAGAAGTATTGCATAAATAAAAAGTTGCAAAGTACCCTTATTATCTAATATTATACTAAATATTAGATAATAAGTTTACAAACTTATCAAAATAATAATAAATAATCCTCTAACTTAAAGATTCAAGATTCAAGCTTATATTCATCTAAATATGAGACACCCATAGACATAAAAATATGCACATTACTATAAATTTGTTGATACTTTATACAAGGGTTAGTAGCATCACTACCACAAATGAACAAATATGAAAATGCACGTGTTCTCATATTATTCTACTGGTTCAAATACCTGGTTGCTTTTGTTGCTGCCAATAGGGCTGTAAGGATAGCAATAACTGTGTGGATTGCTCTCTTAAATACTTCATCAATAGTAGCAAGATAAAGAAAAGTGCTAATCACAGCCATGAAGGAGAGCCAAAAGTCCATGAACGGACACGAGTAAAGTGAAAGTTAGTCCATCAAGGATTAGTTCAAATCCATTAGTGCTAACCTATAGGACATTATAGCTTAATGCACACCAGGTGCCAACATCACATGCATGATATAGTCCACTTGAAATTCCACTGGATGTGAACAAAACCCATTTTGCTAATGCCTGCATAAACAAGTTATTGATTTAGTAACACATAGAATTCTATATAATGAATAAACTGTTTTGTTGCTTATTTAAATCATCCTTAAATTAAAAGAAAATCACCGTGTTAACACAAATAAAAGGAGTGCTTTGTCCTCAACATGTAGCTGAACAAAAAGATTTGATGATGTCCTTTAGCATTGCTAACTGAACAAAGTCGTCAAACCTTTAATATTTTTTTATTTATGAACTGTGTGCTAATCTAAACTAGAAGGAGAAAAGAAAGAGTCGACAAGAGTAAGGGAAAGAACAACCGTGTTCCTAAGGGCCCAATAGGGAGGAAGTATGGCTGCAGCATTCGATGCAATGAGAAAAATTGATTGTCGAACATGTCCTACAGATAACATTACAATGAAAGGAAAGGAAAATGCAAATAGTTGAACCTTGATACAAGCAAGCACCTTGATGAGTTACAATTTCAATGCTACAGTCAAAGCCTCCATGGTTTCGATCATAGGAACAGAAGTTGAGTCAAGAAAATAAACAAGTAGAATGGTAAATTACTTAGTAAGTTGGAGAACAAATGTATAAGATACAATGTCTCAGTCATTACAAGGAATTTTATGGTTTCAATTTAGCAATTTAAAGAAAAAACAGATTGAGAAGGGCTTAAATAAACCTGTATGATGTCAATCCGCTAGCATCGAAAGAGAATTTACATTCGCCGTGGGAGGAACAACGTTTTGGGCACCATTCAAGCGAAATTGACATGATAGTTGGCCCTTTAAAGAATCATTGCTGGTATTAACATGTCTTAGACCAAATTTCCAAGTTCCTTCTCTAGCATACATAATATAAAAAGAACAGGGGAGGAGTTATTGGAACATGTCTTAGACCAAATTCCCAAGTTCCTAATTAGTACATTTTCCTAATTTTCCTCCTAATTTGTCATATATAAAAGCTTCCATTGATACACTTGTTGCCACTCGTTCACCAGTTTGGATAACAGAAATTGATGTTGCACCCCAAAATAATCAGGTAAAGTTTATTACTCTAAACATCAAAGCCCAAGTTATCAAGTAGATTTGTGAATTGAGAAACTTCTCACTTATTTGTGAAGCACTGTTTCAGTGATATAGCTTTAATAATGATCATGATCTAAATTCCCCTGCTGACAAAGTGCAAATTATTTTGTGTTTTTAATGCTTTCTTATGTATATTGTGTTGAATGTTATGGTATTTAACCTAGTTTATGATAAGGGAATTGTGTTGAAAGTTAGCATCCTAGCTTAATACACTTTAAAATTGATACTGCTTAGAGAATCATAAAAGCTAGCAAAGCTAGCCATATACTCTCAAACACTGATTTTGCTGTGTCTTATATATAAAATAATAGTCAAACAAAAACTATGTAACCAAATTCAATAGAATAAGTAGATAACTCAGCTGAACAAACATATACTCTCAAACACTGATTTTGCTGTGTCTTATATATAAAATAATAGTCAAACTGAAGAAAACTATGTAACCAAATTCAATAGAATAAGTAGATAACTCAGCGGAAAAGGTTATAACCCCCATATGCTAACAAGCACTAAAGTTCAACTCTTTTTGAGTCCCTGAAAAGCTTAAAACTTCCTCAATCATATTTCCCTCACTATGGTACATAAACTTAGCAGAATACCTCTAGCAAGTTACAGCACAGATGAATATAAAATTTGCTGTTTACATGGAGTTTCTGAATCTTGCAAATGTTTAGAAAAATGAAAAATCCCCAAATAAATAAAAAGGGAAAACTTCAGAATAATGTAGTAATATGCTCATCAGATACCATAGCAAATAGACCCTCACCCTCAGCTAAATACCTCAAAATTTCTCAATGACAAGAACACCCGAGTTTATTAACAAGTTTCTCAATGGCAAAGCAAGAAATACCTTGCGTGCAGCTTTACTGAATTGGGAAGCCGCATCACTGATGGCATACACTGTGTTGCTTAAAAGACTAGAGGTGCCTTGAGCCATGCCCGTAACAAGTCTGGTGGGACTCAGAAGGTTATACCAATAGTGCTAAATCCATTAGTTAATTGAGTATCTAAGATAATTGAAAACAAGTAAGGAAGGAGAATTTAAACTTTTACCTGCATAATGTTCTTTGCAGGCACTGATAAAAATCTCTTATGCCAAGACTAAAGCAGAAGTATGCCACCAGATGCTCCATCAATAATCCAGCAGAATTCTACACTATTACACAAAATACATGGAACGAAAAAATTCAATGAAAGATTTTACACAAGGCTATTGAAAACGGATGAAATTTTCTATAAGAAAACTAGAAAACAAAAATTCGAAAATACACTCCGGAATTCCCCATGCCAAGCTAGATTCCACATTAACAAAAGCAAAATAAACAACAAATTAGTAAATCCAGAGCATAAATTTACCAAAACAAATGTCAAATCAAATAGGAATCCTACCAAACCATAGTGACTAGCAGAAAAGATGAAATTTCAATAAGTAAATCGAAATAAACAGAGCAATTAATATTATGAGCAATATTCATGAAGATTAATTAAATAATACACAGTACTTTCTTTACTTGAAATCTGTAACTGAATCTGAAGTTAGAACTCTACCTTTTCCTAATACTAAGCAAGCAAATGATTTTTCTTTCTTTCCTTTAAATTTTGTTTTATTTATCACATTGTAAAACTAATGTGTCAAACTAGTTGAGCTGAAGTAATGTGGTGAATTGATATGCTAATTAGGTTTAACAAACGCAAATTCAGAATTTCATCAAGAAAATAGTAGATACAAAAATTGCAAAAATAAATATAATAATCAGAGAGAGAGATAGAGAGGAACTTACAAGAAGTTGCGACTGCGACATGCTCTAGTGATAGAGTCTGTAGAAGAAGAACTTACATGCAGATTCACAAATCACAATGTGATACGAGTGATAGAGAGAGAGAGAGAGAGCGAGCGAGAGAGAGAGAGGGGGGGGGAACTTACATGAAGAGAATGGCGCGGCGGAGGACTCGGCGGAGGAGAAGAAGAAGAAGCTCTGCTCTCAGGCGGAGGACGACAGGTTTTCTCAGGCGTCGGAGAAGAAGAAGCTCTGCTCTCTGCCTCTCTCCGTGACCGTGACTCCGTCTATGGTCTCTACTCTCAGGCGTTGGAGTTGGAGGAGAAGAAGAAGCCTCTGAACTTTGATTCTCTGGAAGGTTAGTGTTAAATTTTGGGGAAATAAGTGAAACGAGGGACGCGGGAAGCAAACGTGCGAGGGATTTATTTTTTGGTTGATAAAAATGGACGGCAATTTGGTCGATTTTAGTTAAAATAAAAATAAACATTCTAACCATTTATTTTATATAATAAATCTATATCGTCCTTCATTCACTTCAGAGAAGAGATTTCTATAGTTTAAATTTATCAACAACAAAAGTTATCGATATTTTAGTTATTAAAATAGATAACTCGTCGATTTTAAAGAAAAAAATTTTTATCTTCTATTTAGTAGGTAATGTGACAATAGTATTAAAATGTTAGAAAGTTAGTCACCAAAAAAATGTTAGAAAGTTGCCAAAATAATAGATGACGTTGTCGTCGATTTTAATATTTTATTTTTAATATTTTTTTTTCATTTTATCGACGATAAGCCGTCGAAAAATATTGGCGTAAAATTTGGCCATCGATTTTTGGCGTCGATAATTACACTATTTCTTGTAGCGTCATTCTCTGTTGTCTCTTATTCTTGAGGTAGAGTCGTAGCAATAGAAATAACTAACTAGCATGTGAACGTCGTTGTCACAATTTGGTGGTGGTGGTAGGGTGTCTTTTTCTTCTTTATCTTCATGTTCTTGATGACTGGAAAAAGAGGTTTTGGTGAGAAGAACGAAAATGGCGCTGCAGATGAGGAATATGCATTTTCTCTGGAAGTAGGCAAAATTAAAGGAAACAAGATAGTATAATGTCAAAGTGCAAAAAAAAAAACATAAATGCCACACTTAGCTACATAACTAACTACAATTTTCGTTTCAGCAACACATACCTATTACTCTTCATCATTATTATAATTTTTCAATCTCACTTTCATGATGATACATAATAAGGCTTAGAAGAAAATGATGATGGTGATCGATGAGTAGTTGTCTTGGTTTTTATCTTAACTTATATTATTCTTTGTGATATGTATAGAATAATGGAAGGATTGAAATTTGGGGTTAATGGTTGGTGGCGGTGATGTTGGCAAACGAGGTGGTGAAATCTATAACAAAAGGAGGGTTAAAATTTGGGGGCAGAGGGTTGAGATTAGGGTTAAGAGAAGGACAATTTGAAATTTTTAGTTAACTTTTAGTGTTTGAATAATTTTGTCGTACAAAATTCAATTTTTATGAGTATAATTTTAATTTTTTTTATAAGTAAATTTGTCAGCGTTTAAAACTTTCATAGGTAGAAATGATAGTTTACTCATAAGTTAAAATAAAAAAGTTATACATATCTCATAAATTATTATAGCCATTATAGAGTGATTAGAGAAGTGCCAAAGCACTTTTACATTTCGTGATGAAACCATGGTTTGGATAAGTGAGATTGAGTAAGTCACTCTCTTGTTACATAAAAAAATTGGGTAAAAAGTTGAGTGAGTCCCTTCGATTGAATTTTCAAATTATGGTGTGGATAAGTTAGATTGTGGAGTTTATTTTTTGTCGCATCAAAAAATTGGATAGAAAGTAGAGTGATTGTCTTTATATTTAATTTCAATTTATTTTTTTATTTTTTATTTTTATTTTAATGTATTTTTTATTCAGTTTGAATTATTATATTTTTGTTTATCTTTTTACGGTATTCTTTATATTTTTGTCGTTCTTATTTCTTTTATTTATGTTTTATTATTATTTTGTCAGTCTTGTTGAATTTTATTATTAAAAAAAATATACAATGTAAAAAAAACAAAAGAAAAATGTTAAAGGTCTTGGGCAAAAGGAGGATTGTGGATTGGATAAATGGTAGTAACCAAACAAGCTCGGATCAGAGAATTCAAAGAATTTTAAGAGAATAGAACATATGCAACTAAACAATTGTGGAAGAATTATTGTGTAATATTTAGGGCTGGTAATATATATTCTATCTGCGAATATTCAATTTAAACTAATCTGTTTGGATAAGGTTGTCTACCTGATTCGCTGTTGGTAGGGTAGGGTAGGGTGTGAGTTTGCCTGCGGGTAAGGTAGAGTACGGGTTCAGGGTATATCCTACTCTACTTTATCTGTACCCCTAATATATTATATAATATATATGTAAAAGTTATGTATATAGTGAAGAAAGTGAGTGTTGAACTCACAATTTTTCTCTTATAAAAACTTGAAATAACCACTAAGTTAGTTGATGATCATATTATTTGTAATTTTATATTGAATTTATTTAAAATTTTATTATTTTTAATTTTAATTTGAATTTAGTATTTTATTAATATGTATGAAATTTGAAATGGTTGAACTTTATATTTACTTAAAAAAAATTTATTTTTCTTCGGGTAGGATCGGATAGGGTAGGGTTTAGAACTTTAGGGTGTGGATAGGATTAGGGTTGAGAGATTCTCAACCCGCGAATAAAATAGGATAGAATTTTAAAAAAATTTTCAATTCATGGATAAGATTAGGGTAAAGCCCAAATCCTACCCTACCCTACCCATTATCAACTCTAGTAATATTTAAGGATAACAATAAATTCAGTGAAAGAAAATAGTGGGAAACTTTGGCCTTGAAGAAGCTGAGTTTTTGGGTACATTATATATAATTAAAGTTGTTTGGTATGGTGAAATTTAAAAGTATAGAAGTTAAAAAATTTTAAATATTTAAAAATTATTATAAAAGATAAATTAGATAAAAATTAGACACCAAATAAAAAATATCATAAAATTGGCCGTAATTAAAAGACAAGGAGCACATGCAACATATGCAAAGAGATGTAATGTTAGTTTAGTGGTGTTGCTTACCTTGTTAGTAATTTTTGTTTGGTTGTTGATTGTTGTGACGAGTCTTATCCTATTCTTGATGGCAATGTTTAAAGGAATACTAAAAATTCTAAGTGGCCCTCTTCTCTCTTTTTTTTATTAAAGGTCGAGCTTGTAATAAATTATCTAAAAATAAAAAAATAAAAAATATTTTTTTATATTTATTTTTTTCATATATTGTGATTAGAGGTGTGAAACTTTCCTTTTGGTTTCATAATGAAACTATAGTGTGAACAAGTGAGGTTGAGTGAGTCTCTCTTATTACATCGTGGAATTGGATAAAAAGTTGAGTGAATTCTTTCGATTCAATTTCCAAACTATGGCTTGGATAAATTAAGTTGAGGAGTCCTTTTTTTTACCGTATTAAAAAATTAGGTAAAAAGTAGAGTGATTCTCTTTGTATTCAATTTCAATATATTTATTTTATTTTTTTTCAATTTTAATGTATCTTTTTATTTAGTTTGATTGTTTGTGTTTTCTTTATTTTTTTTCTTATCAGCATGATCAACATG
>NC_029785.2:7714250-7715852 GCF_000816755.2 Arachis ipaensis
TAAGAGTTTGTTTTATATTATGTATATATATTTGTATCTAAAAAAATATAATAAATTTTTTTTAAATTAGTTAACAAATAAAAAATATTAATATGTTAAATATAAATATTTTATTTTTATTCTTAATTTTTTTAATACAAGCTCAAAAACAAAGGAGATAATCATCATAGGCAATACAACGTAGAAAGTTCACGTCTGTACAAAAATTTTAAAAACTAACACAACACAAACAGCTTTTTTTTTCTCCAATAAAGCTCCAATAGAGCGAAGTCCCAATTTCACAATTTAAAAGCATTTGGAAATCTACTCTCAAACACAATTTTATTCCTTTCCTACTAATCCAAATGGTATATAAGGCGGTATTTGTTTATAGAAACAGCACATTAAGATAAGATATAGAGATATAAAATTATATTTGACAGTTGAGATATAGATAAAGATTTTGTATCTAGAGATACTGAATTAATATATTTTGTGTCTATCCTAATAGAAAGGATACAGAGACACTAACAACGGACATAATTTATTTTTTATGAATTCTGCTAGAAAACCAAGAAGGGTATAGCCAACAACAAGCCAACAAATATATTTAAACTACATTCTATATTAATTAATTATCATTAATTATTAATTATTTAAATTTTATTTTTTTAAAAATACAAAATTAATGATTATTAATTACCTCTTTTTACTCTAATTCATCTTTTACCATTTATTATGCAAACTCTAATTTCTCTTTAAAAAAAATGTCCAAACTCCAAAAAAAAAAACCAAAATATAAGATAAGAATCATCTAAATCCTAAGAAAAAAACATACAAAACATGGGAAAAAGAATCATCCAAAATTTAGGAAAAAGAAACATAAAAAATTAGTTAAAAGAATCATTCAAAACCAAATAGGAGAGGAGAAGAAGAAGAGCCATTGGGTGACCGGCGACGACACCTTGGACGGTGTTGCATGTACAGTGGGAGACTCGTGGTGGCGCGTTGCAAGGAGGAAGCCACGCATCACGAGTGGAGGAATCGCCATGGATTGGAGTAGTTGATCGCGCGTCGCGAATGGGGGACTGGTGGTGGCTGCGTCGCAACGGATGGGAGCCGCAGCGGTGCAAATGCGTCGGGACGGTGGGTGACGGCGTCGACGAAAGAAGGACGACGACGAGATGCGTGGAAGAGGCCGCGCAGCGCGACGAAAGATGCGATGGTGGTCGGTGGGTGGCGGCATCAAAAATGCGTGGAGACGTCAGGTTTGAGGAGGGAGAGATTTGATTGTTTCTAAATAAATGGAAAATGATTAGGTTTTTTATGGATTGTTTTTATTGAGTATTATAAATGTGATTAGAATAGATGTAGAAAGAATCTTTTTTTAATTTTGATTTTTAAATTTTATTTATTTATAAAATTTAAATTATAATAGAGTTGGCTTATGTTAGTTTGTAGGAGAGTTGTTTCCCTATACTTTTTCATTTTTTATTTTTTTATTATTCTTGTTAATTTTTCATAATTATATTTTTATTATTACATTTTTTTTCTCAAATTTTTTGAACGAAAAAAATAAAAATAAATTAAATTTTTATAATTTATTTTAATTTATTATCAAAC
>NC_029785.2:7715948-7754290 GCF_000816755.2 Arachis ipaensis
GTATTTCTATTATTTATGTTTTATTCGTCTTATTTTATCCTATTTTTAAAAACAAACGCAACTTAATATACTATGTAGAAAAGAAAGATTTTAATTCCCCACACAATTTTGTCATCTTTTTCATGCTGAATATCTATTCAAACGTAGTACTTATTCAAGTTCTATTGTTCTACAGAATTTGAAAGTGTTACGTTAGATAGATAGTGTTCAATATATATGAGAAGAGAAAGTGTTGTTAATTTTGAAAATGGTTTAATAAAGATATTTAAATTTAATTTTTTTAAATTAAGTTTGATTATTTAAAATTTTGTATAATTTTTTGAATAATAGTAGTGTTAGGGAGTTAGCATATTTTATAATTTATAGTTATTAAATAATTATCATTAGTATTTTTAATGGTATAATTATATTTAATAGTGTGAAATTACATATTTTTTTATGATTAAATGTTAGTTAGATTTTAATAAAAATGCTGATCCCTAAAACTTTCTCTTTCGCATAATTAAACGTTGTACGTAATTAGAATTTAAAATTCAAATAACTGGAAATAAGGGAAAATTAGAATTTAAGAATCTTTAACAGTTTTAATTATAATGATTACTTAAATTCATGGGCCAGCTAATGAGTAAAAATTTATATTCTTATATTATTTATATTCAAATATCATAATTCATACCTACATTATCCCCTTGTCCTTTTATAAGAAGCAGAGGAAGAGGTGAAAGTGAATGAGTGAGTGAAGAGAGAGAACAGGGAAATTAGGATTCAAAACTTTGTTTGATAACCTAACGTTTGAAAACTTAAGGATTGAACATAACTACTGTAATTATAATAGAAGTGATGGTGATGGAAATCTTTTAATATATATGAGGTTCAGGGATGGTGGGATTTAATTGAATCTTAAACGGTGAAAATGTTCAAGGTTTAGGGGAGGTTGTTTAAAAAAAAATCTAAGATTGTTAAATAAACGTGGGTAAAGGATTGTTAATTAAATTAGATAAGGGCAAAGGATTAGGAATAAATAGTATGATCACAGTTCAATTAATTATATGTCAAATAATTTATTATTATTATTATATTAAAATGTTAAATTGTTAATATAACAATGTTCTTAATTTTTTTTTGAAAGGAAAAGTTCAACATCGAAATGGAGCAAAATAATACAGGAAAAAATAAAACAATCAAATAACTCCTGTGTCATCTCCGACATAGCTATCAACAACATGAGTTATTGACTACACCAGTTCGTAGCACATGAGAATGATTGAGCCACACAATCTCAAACTCCTGTTGTCTTACTCTGAAAAATAATCTCATTCCATCGTAGCCAAATGTTCCACATAACTGAGAAAAATCCAACCATCCAACTCCTGCGCAACTCTTTTCTTAGCGGCATCAATCTCCAACTCTCAAAGTGATCTTTCAAGGAATCCGGTGCAGTCCACTTCTGTCCAAACTCTGATATCCAGCACACCACACCTGTCAAGAGAACTCACAAGTAACAAATAAGTGTTGTAAATTTTCTACTTCTTTGTTACACAACACGCACAAATTATCGTTCTGTTGTAGAATTTTCAACCTACATAGCCGATCATTTGTATTGACCCGGCCTATCAAGACAAACCAAGTGAATAGCTCTACTCGAGGCGGAACTAGTCCTTTCCAAATTTTCTTTGTAAATTTATATCTCAAAAGCTCCTCATCCAAAGTCTCTTCCTGCATAACCTGCACAAATGAGTTAGTGGAATAAACGCCTTCCTTATCAAATTTTCACACTACTCTGTCTTGCACTTCTGCTATCAATCTAACAGATTGCAAGACTTGAAGCATCTAATCTAATGTATCTGTTTCCCATTGACGCAGTTCCCTTCTCCATTGAAAGTGTCAAACCCACTCTATCCCGTCCCAGAACCCACAGTCTCCA
The DNA here is from genome assembly GCF_000816755.2 of Arachis ipaensis. NCBI lineage: Eukaryota > Viridiplantae > Streptophyta > Magnoliopsida > Fabales > Fabaceae > Arachis > Arachis ipaensis. The sequence continues at coordinate 7,717,873 of NC_029785.2, forward strand.
ATCACTGATCCTTGTTGGTTTGAAATCAAGAAGGTCCTTAATTAAATTTAGAGATTTATCATTGTGATAGTGATCATAATATTGAGAAATAAATATTTATAATTTAATCTAAATTGTTCATGGTCATAGGATTATCAAAAATGACATTAATAATCCGAAAAGATCAATATATATATATATATAATGGTCTTCATTGGATGAAAATTAATAGATCTCCTTTATTAAATTATATATATATAGAGATATCACCATTAAACTGACTTACTTTGAAAATTTCTAATGGTTATAATTATCGCATATTTGTCAATAGGATATTCTCAAGATGAACATAGTAATATAGTTTTTTTCCCTACGACTGTCATAGTAATTAACAATGTATTTATTATATTTTGATTCCGGACACCTAATACCCTAGGGTGCTAGTTGAATGGATATTGGGTATAATTTAAATATTTGTAGAATTAATGATTATCCAATAAGGAATCCGTCAACTCTCGGTAAAGAGTTAGAGTTAAATAAAACCTTGGCCAAGGAGATTGAATGATTGAAGAAATGAGTTTCTTACGTCATTTATAGTTCATTATAATAATGGTAATAAGTTAAAGTTTGACAATTAAACCATACTCTAAGGGTTAACCAAGAGTTAAAAAGATGGAATGAATTATACTTTGTTCTTCTCAGGTTCTTAGTAAAAATATATTACTTCATACTATCGGGTTATTGAGGAGTGTTGCTAGTCGCCAACCTTAATTAGTAAATTTAGTACGACTAATTTATTACCCCCTTAGTATTGAATCTATAGGGTCACACACTAACGAGTGTTCTAACCTTTGCTGTAGAATTATTTAATTTTTATTTTGATTTGATCAAATAAATAATTATATTAATTCAAATAGAATATTATTTTATTCTTTGCTAGCACCAAGAATATAATAATAGTATGATAATTGAGAATATTAAATGAGATTTGAGAATAATTAGTTATTTTATTTCTAAATTTATATTCTAAGTTTGGATAAGATCCTAACTGATTCTGTTTCAAATTATTATGATATGATTCATAAATTTGAAAGATTCAAATTTAAAATAATAAGATATGATTCAAATTTGAATTGAGATTCAAATTTAAAATCAGTAACAAATCTCAATACTATATATATGTATGCCAAGAGTCGAGGAAATAGAAGAGAATAACATGAGTTTTATTCCTTTACCTCTACACACATAAATGTATGTGAGCCTAATTCTTGGAGAAGAATTTTATGGCGTGCAAAGAGTTGCAAGAGATTTCTCAATTTAGATCAGATGTCCATTGGTTAAGGAGTTGACAACAAAGGTTGGTCTCAATGTGGATACGCATAGCGCCTTCGTACCATCGAAGGAGAAAGTGATTTTTATTAGCGTACATAGGTATTTAGATGATCTATATATTGTTTATTTGAATAAAATTTAAATACAAAATAGATCTTTAGGATTACTTTCTTTTCTTCCGCTACGTGTTATGAACTCATGGTAATCTTTCATAAGTATACTTTTTGTCCTTAACGTCTGTAATTTTTTTTCGAAAATATTTCTAACATTTAATTTCACTCAATTTTATCCATAATATTTTTTATTTACATAAAAATTATCTTTAAACGTTAATTCCATTTAAAATTTTAGAGACAAAATTAAAATCATTCAAAGGTAGTTTACAAATAAAAAACATTAGGAACAAAATTGAATAAATAAAAAATGTTAATGACAAATTTAAATAAAATTAAATATTAGAGATATTTTTAAAAAAATCATAAATGTTAGGAACAAAAGATATCCTTTACTCATTAGATATTTTAGGGTTTAGGGTTTATGGTTATGTAACTATGTCTTGATCGGTAACTTCTGATTGTGGCTAATTTTGATGGATTACTTTTAAGTTAATAGTCAAATTAGTCTTTAAAATTTTCTAAATTCGTTCGCGAGAGATTTTCTCTCTTAGAAAGTAATACAATGGTAATTGAGTTTTATGTACTGAATAATTCCTTGATGGTTTACCGTAATTAATGGAAACTTGGTTGATTGATGCGAATTATTGTAGTTGTATAATGAGATTGATTCTTGTAATCTTGTGTGTTAAAAGGAACTAGTGGTAAATGGGTGTAATTCTTTTAGTTTTCTACTCAATTTCTTTTTCAATTTCTTGTACGACTAATCTTGTGTGTTAAAGGAACTAGTTGTTGCATGCTCTTTTCCGCTTTAAAAGGACACACATGCACCTGCTTCACTTGATAGATTAGATGCTTGCATGGTTCAATGGTGATAAATTAAGGGCTCTAGCTATATGAATATTAGGTTTATAGGAAACTAAAAAATTTCTGGGACATTGAACGTTCTGAGGGACTAACCAAACTTGGAGGAATTTTGGATTTGTTGATCATAAAAAAATCTTTGATATACATTAATTTTTGAAAAATCAATGTTACATTACCAACAAATATTATTATTTTTGGCCAGCACTTAGTCAGTAATAATTTGCACTCATATTTACATACGTTTTACATAGATGAAGTATATAATTTGCACCTATATTTATTAGAGTTTTGCACACATAAATCAATACCGTTTGCACCCATAAATCAATATAATTTATATCCACGTTTTTTTCAGAATTTGCACATATAAATTAGTAAAATTGACAATTTGGTATTTGTGCTAGTCAAATGATGACAAAAAATACTAAAAGTTGCTGACTTTCAAGAATTTCTCTATTTGAAATAGGCGATTTTCCTACATGCATAATTCTTCACTACTTTAATAGTTCTATGGTTTGAGAATTTTGCGCACTTGTATAATGTCAGGAATATCTTATTTATTCAGAGAGCAAGAAAGGGAAGCAGAAAAACAAATTCAGTATATGGCGTGATGGGTTATTACAGGAGCAAAGTCAAGAAGAACAAATTAATCTGATTATACATTGAAAATTTCAGGTCATCAAAAAAACTTTCAAGATCTGTCATATGTATGTGTAGAATAGCGAAGATTCTGGTTCACAACATATGGTTGTATATACAGACTTAAAGGATGAACTGAAGTTACTTCTGGGAAATATATTATTGAATTTGTTTGCCTTAAAATTGTGATGTGTGTTCTAAATCGCCAATGATATTTGGAAGCGAATTACTTTTTCCAGACTATAAGGCAATGGTCATGTTAACTAACTGAATTTTGAAATGAAAACTTGAAATGACCTTGTATTAGTATAGAATCTTTAGATAGCTAAACATGTTCTTGAAGCAAAGCTTAATCCTCAATTAAACATTTGAAGGATAACACGTTTATGAACTATTGTCTTATTAGCATAAAATTTGCCATCTTTGGATGGCTAAACGTGTTCTTGAAACAAAGCTAATCTCAATTAAACACTTGAAGGATAACAATGGGACTCCTGAAGAGCTTATCACCTCTATTAACAAGTACTTTCCGCACATTGTTGACACCAAAATACTCTTCAACAATAATCATGTGCTCCAAGAAAGGATGAAAAGGTCAAGAAAACCACTGGACTCTGCATTTTCCACAGATTTCTGTAGGTTCCAATGGCAGTGATCTTGATTCACCGGCACATGTGAAGGTGAATGTTGAAGTTAATGATTTGAGGTTCATTTCTGCATTATCTCTATAAATCATGAATGGTAATGTCTAAGTGGTTTAGAAAATGGTGTTATCTGCATAATATAAGGTTATTCTCCACATGTATTCAATGGGGCAGCAAATCACTGACTCATACTATGAAATGGAGTTTATGCACAATTTCTAGTTTGCATTTTATTGATTTTTTTTTTATGTATAACGGGGCCCAAGGCCCAGGACAACAAAAGATCACAGCGTAACGCTTCTGGAGAATTTCATTCCACTTCTATCAGCAAGCACTTGATGTGCGACCATGGCAGGCGGGAGCTTGAAGCAATGGACTCCATCTTCTTGTTCTTGCCCTGCCTTAGCAAGAGCATCTGCACAGAAATTTGCCTCCCGGTAGATATGACGGACAACGGCGCTCTCTAAGCCAACTAGGAGCTCTTTAATAGCTCGAATTAGAGTAGATTGAGAGTGCTTCTCCACTGATGTCTTTTGAATTAGCTCCACAGCACATTTGGAATCAGACTCAACTACAAGTTTGGAGATTCTCATCTCCGTTGCTAATTTAATGCCAACATAAAAGCCCCAGATCTCTGCCGTAGTGATGGTACACTTTCCAATCTTCATGCTGAAACCTGCTACCACACGGCCCTCCCAGTTTCGGATAATGCCGCCACACGCCCCTCTACTTCCAGGGTGGAGCACCGAGCCGTCCACGTTCAGTTTAAGCCATCCCTGTTCCGGCGGTTCCCATCCGATTGATTCCTTTCTGGTAAGTCTTAAGGTTTTGGTACTGACCTCTGTTAGGTTTAGGGCAAAGTGATAATGATCTGCAAGATTAACTGCAATGCGACTGAATTGGGTGTTTGGTAAACTATCTTCACTGAAAATAAGCTCGTTTCTGCTTTTCCAGGCTAAGTTACAAGTGGTGGTGAAAGTTATGGGCCAAGGTGTCCCATTAACAGAAGGAGATGCTTCCAGAAGATTTTTTCTCAACCAGTCGTGGAAGGATTGAGAGAAAAAGGTGTCCTGGTAATCTCTGGGAATGATACTAGTCCACACTTTGCGAATAAAAGGGCAATCCCGCAAAACGTGGAGTATCGTCTCTTCAAACTGATGGCATCTGGGGCAGGTACTATCTTCAGTTAATCCTCTGCTTTTCCTTTTGCTGTTTGTTAAAAGAGCTTCATGAGTTAAAAGCCAACTGAAAGACTTTAATCTCTGGGGAATCTTTAATTTCCAAACTTGCTTATATATGTTACTGTTCTCACTATTACCCTTGAAAAAGGCATCATAAGCTGTTCTGATAGAAAAATTTCCATCTGCTGCTGGAGCCCAACTCACACAATCCTCCCCTGTAGAGGCATTAGGGGCTTTTAGGGTGCGAAGATGACTAATTAGCTCATCAGGCAGAACATGAGAGATTTTCCCCCAATCCCAATTCCCATGCTCATCCGCATAATCTTTGACCTTTTCTGCCATTCTGTTCTCGTCCAGGTTCATAATAGCAGCTTCTCGTAGTTTAGGGATTCCTGGGACCCAATGATCCTCCCAAAAAGAAATATCATTTCCATCTTCTATTCTCCAAACGAGCTGATTACAAAACTTATCCCAAATAGAAGTGATTCCTTGCCACGCATTCGAACTGCTAGTTTTTTTGTGAACTTTTGGAACCTTGCCATTCCCACATCCGTACTTAGCCTTCATGACTTTAACCCACAAGGCGTCCTTATTATGAATGAGACCCCAAGCCAGCTTCATAAGGAATAACTGGTTAGTCTCGTGAGCTTTTCGAATACCCAATCCACCTTCTTCCTTGGTCCTACAAATTTTGTCCCAATTTAGAAGGTGGACCTTCTTTTCCTCTTCATTACTTCCCCAGAGAAAATCCCTACAAATCTTATCAATCTTATTACAAACCACCTTTGGAAGCTTCATAGTTTGCATACAATAGCTAGGGATAGTGGATAGGACAGATTGGACGAGCGTAGTTCTCCCGGCAAGAGATAAAGTCCTCTTGTTCCAAGAAGACAGCTTGGATTGAATCCGATCAATCACAAATTGAAATTGTTACTGGTTGCATTTCTCGTGAATGAGAGGGACTCCTAGATATCTTCCTAGATTTGATGTGAGTGGCACTCCAAGATCCTGGCTAAGTTGTTGCTTGATGTTGTGGTTCACGTTCTTTGAAAAGAAGACACACGACTTGCTAAGGTTGAACTTTTGTCCTGAACTATCACAGAATATTTGAAGGGTCTCCTTAATAACTCGAACCTGTTGCAAGCTCGCCTTGGCAAACAGCACCAAGTCATCTGCAAAGCATAGGTGAGAAATATTAGGTCCGTTTCTGGAAAGGATTATAGGTTCCCACTTTCTATTCTCTACTACTTTGTTAATCATATGTGATAATCTTTCAATACATAAAACAAAGAGGTAGGGGGAAAGAGGGTCTCCCTGTCTAACGCCTCTAGTAGGAGAGAACGTTTCAAATGGTGATCCATTCCATAGGAGATTCATAGTTGGGGATGAAATGCAATAAGCAACAACGTTGATAATGTTCTCTGGGATTCCCGCATCCTTTAAAGTATCCACCACAAAGTTCCAGTTTAATCTATCATAAGCCTTTTCTAAATAAATTTTTATCGCCATTAATCCTTTGCCTCGGTTCTTGCTTCTCATAGTATGGACCACTTCCTGTACCACAAGAATATTATCCGCACTAACCCTGCCAGGCACAAAGCTAGATTGAGTGTTAGCAATAAGAGTAGGCATAAAATTTTTAAATCTAGAAGCCACAATTTTAGTGATCACTTTATAACACACGTTACAGAGACTAATGGGTCTGAAGTGGCTAAAATTTTCCGGAGCTGGATTTTTGGGTATGATAGTAATCAGTGTTTGATTGACTTCCCTGATATTCCTCGGGTCTTGGAAGATGTCCTTGACCCAGCTGGTTAATGATTCCGCTACTATATCCCAGGAGTGTTGGAAAAATTTTGCTGGGATTCCGTCGCTGCCCGGTGCCTTCCAACTTCCCATGTTAAATATAGCATTTTTAACTTCCTCTCTAGAGGCTTCCTTCGCAAGCTCAGCATAGTCTTCTTCATGAAGCTTGGGGAACCAGTTTTTAATAGGGTAAGGCTTATTATTCCCGTCTGACGAGTAGAGAGCCTTAAAGAAATTCACTCCCCATTTCTTCAAATCATCAACATCATCAATCCAGTTACCTTCCTCATCTTTAAGTGCAGTAACTTTATTCCTTCTCCTTCTTCCATTAGCCTTCTGATGAAAATATCTAGTATTTTTATCACCAAAGTTAATTTTATTACATCTAGACATTTGTTGCCAATAGCTTTCCTCTTGGATGGAGATGGTCTCATACTCCTTGATGAGATCATTTTGAAGCTTTTCTAAGAAAGGATTAGGGTGAAAAGATAACTTGTTATTAATACCCTCCAATCTGTTCAGAATTCGTTGCTTTTTTCTAAAGATGTGTCCAAAGACGTCCTTGTTCCATAACCTTGCTTGGGCTGTGAAATTCCTGACATTTTGAACAAGCCCTTGAGTTTTATTCCAACTTCCTTTCACCAAGTTATTATAGTCTTCATGCAGAATCCAAGGTGCAAGGAATCGAAAGGGTTTATCCCTCCCATCATCATTAGCTACCTGAAAGTCAAGAAGGATAGGTAAATGGTCAGATTTTAATTTAGGAAGATGCTTCACACCAACATCAGGAAAACGATTAGAGAAGGAAATATTGCTGAGAAAACGGTCAAGCCTCTCTTAATATTTCTTCTTTGCCAGGTGAAAGGGGGCCCTGAGAAGCCCAAATCTTTCAACCCGCAAACATTTGAACAGTTTTGAAACTTATAAGTATCAAGAGAAAGGTTGGAGGATCCCCCTGTGTCATTTATCGTAAGAGTAGAGTTGAAATCCCCTCCTATACACCATGGGCCTGATATGCTATTAGCAATGTCCTCCAACTTATCCCATAGTGCATTGCGATTTCCTACTTGAGGGCTCCCATAAATAGCTGTGAAGAACCAAGGAGGTTCTCTATTCCATTGAACCTCCAAGTGGATAAGCTGTCTATGTATAGTAATGGGTTTGATGTTCCAAAGATCTTTCTTCCATAAACACCAGATACCACCCGAGAAGCCTTCAGCTTCGCTGACACACCAGCTATCAAACCCAAATTTTTTAATAATCAGCTCTGCTTTCTTCCCTGAAATATGGGTCTCAAGTAATATGCAAAACGTTGCCTTATACTTAGTATATAAATCAGTTAGCATAGAGTGGAACCCCTTTGCAGAGGCTCATCTGCAATTCCAAATTAAAATATTCATCATAAGAAAAAAAAAACTAGAAAACATAAAAATAAGACAAGGGAAGAGACTCCCTGGACAGAGAAGAGAAGAATTAAGTCTCCATATGCCGAATATCCTCGGCATCAGCTTGCTCTTTGACTCTAGAGTTGTCATCATGCATATGACTATCTGTCACTCCAATGTTCTCTACCCTGGTATCCTGTTCACTCTCAGGTGGTTTGTCTTTGATAATTCCTGTTTGACCTTCTACTCTTCCTCCCCCCATAGCGGTGGCTATAAGGTTTTTCGTGTGATGGTCAAGATTGCCAAACAGAGGGATAACGTTGCCCTCTTTATGGCTGTTGTAGATATTCTTCCCTAACCTGCTGAATTGTTTCCAGTATTCACTGTGGCTTCCTTCTTTACTTCTGTTATTTGTTGCATCTATTGGAGTGTTCTCTTGCTTCTCTGTATCAACTTGATTTTTTGCTTCAGAAGTGAAATTTGTTTGTGCTGAGTTGTTGTTTGTGTTTAGAGCTTCCTGCTTGATTTTGGTTATTCCTTTTGCTATTATCAGTGTTCTTGCCTTTGTAGGTTTTACTTATTGTAAAATTCTTTGCAGCAGCATTATAGTTTCTCTATTGGTTTTCCATGCTGGCATAAAATTGCACTCCTTTTACGTAAGCATCATTTTTCTTTTCCTTATTAGAATGAATATTCCTTTCCAAATGCTCTCCATTTTCCTCTTCTATCTCTTGCTCCTTTAATGCATCAAATCTGCCTACATAATCATTTCTTTCCTTTTTTTCAAACGCCTTACCAGAATTTTGTCTATTCCATCTTTGGGGTTTTTTAACCACCATCCATGGTCCAAAGGGACTTTCCTTGTTTTCCAAGCCTTCAATATTCAAATTTTGATTGATTTGTGGGATTTGGTTCTGCTGAATATTCTCAACGTCTTGATTTTTCATATCTGATCCCTGATTTTTTGCTATCATATTTTCTTTCCCATTTTGTTCTTGCTGACTCTGCTTCCCTTGTCTTAGGTTTCCGGCGTTGTCACCCCCTCCGTGGTGTCTCCGGCTAGAGTCTTCACCATGGTTTTCTGCATCTTGTTTGGTCTCTTTTGCCAATTCAACACACCCGTCCATTTTGTGTCCATATCTTCCACAAGAGAAACAAATTTGGTGGAGTCCCTCGTATTCCAATTTAAAATCCTTACCAAGGGCAGTGAATGATGGAACAAGCTTTCTTCTAAGATCTATTTCCACACATATACGTGCAAATTTTCCTCTGGAATGGATTGAGGTGAGCTCGTCGACACGAAGCATGACTCCCAAGGACATCCCCACTTTCCAAAGGAAGTGCTTGTTGTAGAGCTCTGCCAGGAGATTCGGAATTCTCACCCAAGTGGCCAATTTCCGCACCTCTGTTTCCTGTGGGATGAACAATGGTCTCCATCTTTGCACTAACAGATAATGGTCAGCAATCATCCATGGTCCTTCGAAAAGGGCATATCCATAATCCTCCTGAGAAGAGAATCGAACCAGGAAGAACCCTTCTTCGAGATCCATCACTCGGATAGCCTCCTTTCTACCCCATCTTCTGTTTATCCATCTTTCCATAGTTTGAAGGTTAATCCTCTTACCTAGAGGCTTCACAATCAGCGTCTGTTTCCATGGCCTGCACCACTCGTCATACTCCTCCAGGGTCACTTCGATTGATGGTTTTGGGTTGAAGGGAGCCCGAGACTCTGTACCCAGATCCCCGATTTCATGATCAGAGAGATAGTCCTCTGCCACCATCTCAACAATGTTTTCCGGATTTAATTTATCTAGCCCATCTCCTAATAGGCGATCTCTGTAAGAAACTTTTGCAGGTTGGGTCATAGCAGTTTCAGGCACCATCTCCACATCCAGGTTGACCTGCTGTCCATCTATCATCACATTGGACTGTTCTCCTTGATTAGATTCTTCTTCCATCACGACATCCCCCTGTCTTGTTGAAATTATCTTGACTTTCTTCGTACTTCGTGCAACTAAATCCTCCTCCTCCGATGATCGTTTCTCGGTTTCCAATGAGAGAGTTTCATGGTTCATTTTTCAGTTTCGGAGAGGCTATTCAAGATAAACTGATCTTACAAGCGCATTTTATTGATAGTGGAGATTATGTTTTATCACCTGAAAAAGAAAAAAAAAAAGTAAAAACAATGGATTTATGTACAACTTGTATTTGCATGTGATTGTAGTTATATATTTTTGGCAATTTCCATGAATGACTCAAATATTTTCTCTTTTTGTCCTCCTTTTGATTTCTTCCTTTTCTGATATCTGACTCCAGCAATCTCTAAATTACCCTTCTCTTTCGTTTTTGCATTTTATATCACTTGCTGTCCAAGCTGTCTGCATTTTTGGATGTAATCAACATAACATATATTTATATGCAAATTCTGGAGCCAAACATGAGGCCGGATACGATGCTTTTATGACTGGTTGCATCTTTGCCCAAATATGCAGTGATTTAGGAGTTGATTATAAACACCGTGAATCCTCTCCACAACAACTAGCCCTCAATGAGATTGAATGGAAGACCAAGTTGGTTGACAAAGATTGAATGGAGACCACATTCAAACTTTGGAGCCATTTAGCAATGCTCTTTTACGAATGCATATGTTACATCTTTAGAATGGTAATATCAAGTTATTAACCAATTTTCTATAGTTCTTTCGAATTTCTATAACTATTTCGAGATCATCCTCTTACATTGTATTTTAAGAGAAGTACTAAAGTTACCAGAATTTCTTGTTTTTTGCCATTATTTAGTTATCAACTTAATTTTTTTAATCTAATAATCCAACAATATACTTTATCTCATACTTTTAAATATTGATGGTAAAAAATAATAAATTCTGATAGACTTTTAATATTTTTTATTTATTTAAAGTATTGTTTTAGTACTTATTTTAATAGTGGAATTTTCGTGTTTTTTGAGAACTAAATGTAAGCATTTTAGCTGGATCAGTGTATATCGCAACTCTTAATTTTTATATTTCATATATTTTTTATTTATTTTAGTTAAGAGGTTCATTTTTATTATTATCTTAAATTCTATCTAGATATCTTAGATTCGCATTTAACTTATCTAAAGTCTTTTAAGGATCTTAGAATAATTATATAAAGTATCTCAAAAGGTGTTTATAAAAATATTTAAGCTTGTTATTTAAAATAATTTTTTCTAAAATAACAATATTTTATTCTGTCAACAAAAAAAAAATTCTTCAACCTCACAAATTAGTTTAAATCAAGTAGCAAGAACGACTCTTGAATTATGTGTTAACAAATAGTTCAACTCCTCAAACCAAATTTCTAATACAGACATACAAAGTGGAAATTTCACTTAAAAACAAGTCTTAATTACATCCAAAATGTCTATTTATCGTAAATTTATTAATTTAATAGTAGAAATACTCAATTCAAATACAAAGAGAAGATATCAAAAAATACAACACTAATCCTCTCTAATAAAAAAAAGTGACTAATGACTTGGAATACAAAATAAATGTAGAGATACAAGTACAACATATAAAAAAAAATTTACAATTTTTTTTTTCTAACACGGACTATATTATTTAACTTCTATTGTATAAAACTAGACTAACCAAATCACTTGTTGTTACTAATTCCTAGATAGTAAAATTATATTGCAAATACAGCAATTTGTGGTGTTATCAACTTATATATAGTTTATGAGTTGTAAGTTAACACTCTCAAAATTAAAAACTTTGATCAAATAACTTTTTTTTGACCTTTAAATATGTGTAACTTGAATAGGCATCTTGGTAGCTAAAACCCATTCTACATTTGTAAATAGAAATTAGGAATGCCAGCTGGCATAGTTAATCAGTTAGAGATTATAGCTAATTAGTTAAGTTAATGATTCTTTTATTTTTTTTCCTTTTAACTTGTATATAAACAGCATGTTTGAATAAGGGAAATTCCCAATTGAGTATTTTCACATCAACACCACTCTGAGTTCAATTCCTGTTTCTTTCTCTCACTCTTTCTCATCACATACTCTCACATCTTGCTTCACCATGGATGAAGCTTGATTTCTCTTCTCCAATCTCATTGCCCTCTGTTCTTGGACTTGCACGATAGAGTTTGATGAGAGCATGACCCTCTCTTTGACGCGTTTCCACATGGTGCGGTGAGCGTGGAAGGGAGGTAACCGCTCCGATCAACGAGACTAAGAATAGAAGATCTGAATCTGGCAACCAAACAGATTCTTGAATTCGCCAATTGTGTTCTTGAATTTCATTTCCTTTCATTTTCCCCCTGGTAACCGCTCCGATTTCTTTCGTCTCGAAAGATCCCCTTCTCATTTTCTTCAATCCCTAAATTGCAATGGATAACACTCAACCGTTGAATCCCAATGTGATGGATGCTCAATCAATTGCGAATTTCTTGAAACAAATGTCAGCAATTCAAGCTCAGATGGCGAGAAATTCAGTCAATTCATGGCAAGATCCGGCAAGCCCTTACTTTCTCCATCCGAGCGAAAGTCTTGGTAATCCTCTAATTCCAGTTATTTTAACTGCAAGCAATTACAGTGCTTGGAGCAGAGCCATGTTGTTGGCCTTGAAGTCGAAGAATAAGCTCAAGTTCATTGATGGATCAATCACAAGGCCGAATGAAAACGATGCGCTTTTTGAAGCTTGGGAGAAATGCAACACTTACTTAGTGTCATGGATAACACTATCATTGAGTCCTGAAATTTCAACAAGCGTGATTTGGAATAATAACGCCTCAGATATTTGGAAGGAACTGAGAAATAGATATTATCATGGTGATAAGTTTCGGGTGGCAGAATTGCAGGAAGAACTATTTCAATTGAAATAGGGAGACGCTACTGTTATGGCTTATTACACAAAGATGAAATCTCTTTGGGAGGATTTGAACAATTTCAGACCCATTCCTGATTGCGTAAATTGTACTTCTGTGTGCTCATGTGGGTTGAATATAATCAGAGAGCATAGGCAAGAGGATTGCACCACAAGATTTTTAAGAGGACTGAATGACCAATACGCTAATGTCAGATCCCAACTAATGCTGATGAATCCCACACCTGATATTGATGCTGCCTTCTCCATGTTAACACAACAGGAACGACAATTCAATGAATGCAATGAGTCCAAGGTTTTCTTTAACAGATCCATGCAGTCGAACAATGAGAGCAACCGAGGGAGAGGCATAGGGAGAGGTAGACACCAGGCTCTTGGCAGAGGACAAGGAAGCAGAGTGCAATGTACATTCTGTGACAAGACCAGCCACACTATTGAGACATGCTATAAAAAGCATGGTTTGCCGCCTCACTTGAGGCAAAGGCAAATCAGTAGCGTCAACTACATTGCTGCTGAAGCACCTGCTGAGAAGAGACTTGATGATCTCAGCCAATGCAGCCTAACCAACAGTCAGAAGGAAGTTGGTGATTCTACAAGTTATGAACTCTCTTCACACCAAAAGGATGCAATTCTGCAGTTTCTCAAAGGACAGGAGGCTCCGCAACAACCTCAAGTCACAAATCAGGTTCAATCCACCACAAACAATACTCCATTGATTCAAGGTAACACTGTCATTTTAAAATACAGTAGCAACATTTCAACCTTTGTTACTGTTAAATCTCACCTCTGGGTAATAGACACAGGGGCAACTGATCATGTCACTTTTAATTTGGACGATTTTCAATCATATCAAGAAATCAGTCCCATGATTGTTAGAATGCCTGATGGTAGCCATACGACTAGTAGCATCATTGGCACCATAAGGTTTTCTAATCAATTATACCTTTCAAATGTGCTTTTCATTCCAAACTTCGATTTCAAATTAATTTCTGTGTCAAAATTAACCAGCAAGTTGAAGTGCAAAATGCTCATAGATGACAACTTATGTGAGATACAGGACCAAGCTACTTTGAAGAGGATTGGAGTAGCTAAATGTGCTGATGGTCTCTATACATTGGATAAGCAATTTTTCTGTTCTGCAGCTCACAAAACTGATTTCACACACACTTCCAGGCACCCATCACTTACATTCACAGCAGCTGTCACTACTGATGACAATTCTGCAGCTTACACACATATCATAAATGCCTTATGGCATACTAGATTAGGTCACATTCCACAGCATAGACCTCAAATAATGCATAAAACTCATCCCTTCATCAATTGTAATGAACAAATAAATCCATGTAACTCTTGCCATTTAGCAAAGCAAAAGCGATTACCATTTTCATATAGTGCTTCTGAATCTCTTAGTTGTTTTGATTTGTTGCATCTTGACATTTGGGGTCCTATATCAACACCTTCCATTCATGGACACAAGTACTTTTTAACCATTGTGGATGATAAGAGTCGATAGACTTGGATACATTGCATGAAAGCCAAGTCTGAAGCGTCTGACCTTGTTAAGAATTTCATTGCAATGGTTAAAACCCAATTTAACAAAACTGTAAAATGCGTGCGAACTGATAATGGCCCTGAATTTCTCTTAAAATCATTTTATGCATCTCATGGCATCTTGCATCACACATCTTGTGTTGAAACCCCCCAACAAAATGGTATTGTGGAGTGAAAACACCAATACATCTTAGAGGTGGCAAGAGCTATACTATTTCACTCATCCATGCCAAAATGTTTTTGGAATTTTTCTGTCAAACATGCTGTGCATCTAATCAATATCCAACCAAGTGAATTTTTCAAAAACAACTCTTCTTTCAACATCATTTTTAATAAAATACCAGATTTAAGCAATTTAAAGGTATTTGGATGTTTAACATATGCATCAACCCTTACTAATGGCAGAACAAAATTGGATCCGAGAGCCAAGAAATGTGCTTTTTTGGGCTTCAAGGAAGGGACAAAGGGATTCACTCTTATAGATTTGCAATCCAAAAATATATTTACATCTAGAAATGTTATTTTCTATGAAAACCACTTTCCATACTCAACTTCAGAATCTGATTCAACCGATAACCCAAAAATATCAAATGCTGAACTTATCCAACATTCACAAAAATCACAGCTCTTTCGACATAATTTTGACGATCCTTTTACCGATGACACATACAACACAGACAACTCATTCATGCATTCATCACACAACACATCCAATTCATCTCATCATATGCATCATAATGCATCTATTACAGATCACACATTAACACAACAAGATTCATCACAATACAGCTCTGCACCTGCCACTGCTTCACAAGCCACATCACATTCCACCAATCCTCATGCATCACCTGCATCTAGCATTCATCATGAATCACCTGCACCTAACTTCAACTCAAGTGTTGTTAGAAGATCTGCCAGAATTAGAAAAGTGCCAAATTATCTCAATGACTATCAATGCCACATAAATACCACTGCTACCAATTCTCTTTGCAGACATCCTATGTCACAGGTCATCTCTTATGATGCACTTAGTACAAAACATCGAGCGTTCTCTTTGGCCATTTCTTCAAATATTGTTCCTAGTGACTATGAGCAAGCTGTTGTTCACCCTTGCTGGAAAGAAGCCATACAATGTGAACTGGAGGCACTGGAGAGAAATCGTACTTGAAAAATCACCACACTCCCATCTGGCAAGAGAGCCATCAGTTGCAAGTGGATGTTCCGAATCAAATATCATCCTGATGGGACCATTGAACGCCACAAGGCCAGACTAGTCGCAAAGGGCTTCACACAAATTGAAAGAGTTGATTTCATCATAGTTGTCAGAACCGAACCGGTGATCGAACCGGTAAGATTACTGGGTCACTGGGTTACTGGTTCAACCGGTGGGTCACTGGTCGAACCGGTTAACCCGGTATAATTAAATAATTATGTAAAATTTAATTATTTTTTATTATAAGTATTTTTATTTTATTTTTATAAAAATAATTATCATTTTCAAATTTTAATATTTTATTAATTAATTTATATTTATTGTATTATTATATTATTATAAGTAAAAACTTACATACAGTTAATTTTCATGTGAAGTTGATATTTAAAAATAGTTGCTCAAAAGCAATGTAGCTTGGTGGTCAGATTGTTCTTCTTGCAACCCTGGAGTGAGGAGTTTGAATCCTATGTGAGCCATTTTGAAAAATTTTCCAAAAACCACACAGCTTTGACACTTGGCACGTTGGAGCTTATGGAGACCATGGTGGACTTGCAGAACCCAGATGCATCGTAGCTTCACCTTCAGTTGGGACCGGACCGCCCCCTGGACTGCAGCAACCAGGAGGCAATGGAACCAAATCAGAATCTGATCACTCTTTGTACACCAAACTCACCACTCATGGCGTAAAGTACTTTTTGGGTATGGAGGTCGCTAGATCTTCGAAGGGCGTTCATCTATGCCAACGCAAGTATGCTATGGATGTCCTCAAACGCAAGTATGCTATGGATGTCCTCAAAGACTTCGGATTCTTAGAGTGCAAATCAGTAAGCACACCTATGGATTACACCACTGCTTCAAAGTTATCTAGGGAGAGTGGGACTCCACTGGAAGACAAAACTGGATACAGACAGTTAATTGGCAGGCTTCTGTACCTGACCAACACCAGACTAGACATTGCCTATGCTATGGGAAGGCTCAATCAGTTCATCGATTGTCCCACTGATATTCATATGCAAGCAGCTTATCGTGTCTTAAAATATTTGAAAGGTTATCCCGCTGTTGGCCTTCTCTTCTTGGCAGATAATGATCTTACTCTTATCGGATTCTCAGATGCAGATTAGGCAACTTGTGCTGACTCTCGCAGGTCAATCACTGGTCACTGCTTTTATCTTGGTAAGTCGCTGATTAGTTGGAAGAGCAAGAAGCAGAGCACAGTCGCACGATCCTCCTCTGAAGCCGAGTATCGGGAAATGGCACTTGCAACTTGCCAAGCACAGTGGCTCTCCTACATCATGAAGGACATTGGACTCCCCATTACGAAACCAATTACACTCTTCTGTGATAACAGATCCGCCATTCACATCGCCACCAACCCAATTTTCCATGAACGAACGAAACATATCGAAGTTGACTGTCACACTGCCAGAAATCAACATCTTTCAGGCCTCACTCACCTGATGCCGGTCTCGTCCTCTAACCAACTCGCCGATTTTCTCACTAAAGCTCTGGCCCCAGCACCCTTCAACAACAACATTGCCAAACTAGGACTTCTGGATATTTATAGTCCTAGTTTGCAGGAGGCTGTAACTTGAATAGGCATCTTGGTAGCTAAAACCCATTCTACATTTGTAAATAGAAATTAGGAATGCCAGCTGGCATAGTTAATCAGTTAGAGATTATAGCTAATCAGTTAAGTTAATGATTCTTTTATTTTTTTTTCTTTTAGCTTGTATATAAACAGCATGTTTGAACAAGGGAAATCCCCAATTGAGCATTTTCACATCAACACCACTCTGAGTTCAATTCCTGTTTCTTTCTCTCACTCTTTCTCATCATATACTCTCACATCTTGCTTCACCATGGATGAAGCTTGATTCCTCATCTCTAATCTCATCGCCCTCTGTTCTTGGACTTGCACGATAGAGTTTGATGAGAGCATGACCCTCTCTTTGACGCGTTTCCACAATATGATCAAATTTTGTAACTAATACATTTTTTAGTAATATCTATATTTATCAACTTAAGTAGTCGTTTTAGATAAATTAAAACTGGTTTTGATTTCTTCACATCGCATACAAACAAACGTTTGCAGTGGGAAGCTATCTTTTAAATTCAAATAACAAAATTTTTGGCGGTGTTATGTGAATTTGTGAGTAATAGTGTGGCTGCAGAAGTAGAGGGAGTGGAAATAGTGGCTCAGTGTATTTTCGTTGGAGGAATTGGTGATCAAAACAATAGATTGTTCCAAGGAATTGGGTGTCGGGGATGCCATGCTGCGAAACACAGCCCTTCTTTTTAAGTAGTGGTGGCGCTTTTCAAAGGAGGATTGTCCGCTGCGGAAGAAGGTGGTTTGTGCTTGTAATAATCTGGACCCAAGTGTGTTGTTGTCCTCTCAGGTTATACCTATCAAGGGGACCCTTTGGAGGATATCTGCCAGATACAGTTCAAGAATCAGCAAGTAAGACAGAAGATGATTACTGGGTTGGCTATGGAGGTGGGTGATGGAAGAGGGACTCGGTTCTGGGAGGATGTCTGGCTGCGTGGTGGTGCTCTAAAAGATCAGTTTCCGAGACTTTTCTCAGTCTCAAACCAAAGAGGATCTGTTATAGGGGATTGCGGGTTTTTGGATGGGGCTGAGTGGATATGGAACTTCCAATGGAGGCGAGAGCTATTCCAATGGGAGTTGGATCTAGTGAACCAGTTGCATGATGTATTAAGGCTGGTCAAATTGGATTATGGCAGTGAGGATAGAGTTGTATGGAAATTTGATAAACAAGGGGTCTTTTCTATTAACTCTTTTATGCAGGTACTACAGGAGGACATCATTCCGGAGGATATAACAAGCTACAACTTTACAAAGACAATCTGGAAAGGTTTAGTTCCACCAAGAGTTGAACTGTTTGTTTGGTTTGTTTTGACTGGTAGGATCAATACGAAGGAGAGGCTGAGTCAGTTGGGAGTTATCCACCACGAAGATGTTGTATGTATGTTTTGTAACAAGAGTATTAAATACGGTCACCACTTGTTCCTTGGTTGTGATTTTTCTTGACAGGTTTGGTGTGCTTGGTTATCATTTGTTGGAATGCTATGGTCTTGCCCAGGGACGTTGAAGGAACATTTTATAAGTTGGACTGAGATATCAGCTAGCAAGGAGGAGCGCAAGAGGTGGTTGATGGATTTTTGTGCGATTACATGGAACATCTGGCTAGAAAGGAATCGAAAGATTTTTCAAAATAAAGGAAAAGGAGTTGATGAGATCATTCATATGTCCTTCGTGAACTATAAGGAGTGGTTAGGTGTGGATCCTTTTTGTTGTTGATGACAATGCCGGAAATAACAAGGGGATAAGCATTAGTGTTATTAGGAGTTGGCTAGATTGCTTTATGGTGTACACTGGTTCTTTCTGTTATTTTTCGCTCCACTTCTTTCTTTCCAAAAAAAACTGCAATCATAACCATGTATTAGTTATATCTAGTGAGGACTTGTGCAATAAATAGAGCACCTCCCCAAAATCCAACTAAGCAGAGAAGCAAGTCATAGCTTTTGTGAATGGGTGCAATACTGTAGAATGTATAGTAAAAATTAGATATTTTGAATGAGTGGAAGAAAATATAAAATTTCCATCCCTGTGATGATTTATTTTATTGCGTATGAGTGAAATATGTTAATTTATTACACCACTTTCTGAAATAGAACTTTGTCAGCGTGAGACAAAATGGTCTGAGAGTCAAAATATGCAACATAGTAGAAACTCTTGGCCACCAAGAAGGCAAGAAGAATGATTTTTTTTTTGGAGCATTTTTTTTTTTGGTTTGCACCAGGGTCTCCATTAGGCCAAAAGCCTAATAACTAATCCCTCAGAGGCACAAAATGGGTGACCCTCCCAAGCAAGCAAGTTTCATTTCTATCCTCCAATGAGTATCGAATCCGGGAGAGATGGTTAAAGGACACAGACCCTTATCCATCCATGCCAACTTGCGTTGGTTGCATTTCTGATTCTATTTCTGGCGTAGTAGTGGTTTTGGCAATATTCGGGTCATTTTGGTAGTTTCTGAGCTATGGCAGACTTTGTTAGTGGCTTTGAGCTATTTTAATTCCTATAATTTAAAAAGCCAGTCTTTTAAAATCATATTTTATAGTTTATACGATTTCCCAATGGCATGAATTAAAATACTTTCGCATTGCTACATGAAAATCCAGAAAAAAAAAATGAATCAAGTATGATAGTAAGTCAAATATCACCAATTTGAACATATCTTTTATTACTTAGATCTACAACCTTAAAGGTTGCTCTCATACGTTACTCAATGCACAAATAAATAAAATCGGGATAACACTAACAAATAAAATTAGAAATCAGCACATCACACATTTTTGCAAATTCAAAGACTAAAGATTAAGACTTCAAATTTCGGAAACTAAAGTGATTCCCATATGCAATGTCAGATGCTAAGGTAAATATTTACTATTATAACGGCACCAATACCCACTATAGTTAGTATCAATAAACCATTTTCAGTTAATCATATGCACCATTTGGGAAGACTGAGTGTAACATATCTAACAAAATTCACCCAGTCTCTTACAATTTCTCATTCCTGTCAGTTCTATTTTTTTATACCATACATACAATAAAATCTACATCTAAACCCTAGTATTACTATGATCTTGATTTACATTTGGACACTTTTGAACGCTTCCCAGATGATCCTGTACCATTGAAGCTTGGTTTTCTTCTTTTAAGATCACCGTTACTTCGAGAATCAGGGGATGATTTACTTGTTTTGCTGTGGTGAACAAGATTGGTTACAATGGCATATGTGGTGACATCACCCCTTGGTGTCAAGATGGTCTTTCTCTCAATAACATCATTCTGACCACATTTTGATTCAATAACTGCCTTCTCTCTTAGCTTTTGGAATATGAAATCCTTATCGAAGTTGAAGCAGTCGGTTGAACCCTGAAAAGATTAATAGTTTAGGTTTAGACCACACTTCTCAATACGCAGGCATGAAAAAATGGTTTTCTTTTGGATTAAAAACATAGGCATCAGACATTAGAAGGAATAAAAGAATGAACATGGTACCCCCAATTTTCTTTCAGATCATACCAAAGTGATGGCGGAGTTTTCGAATAAGAAATGGTATTTGCCATGAAAATGAGAGAGAAAAAACTTCACCTTGAAATCAACTGGAACATCAATTTCAAGGGACGAGCAGCCACAGCCATCACCGAAATTGAGTTTCAGAACCATTTCAAATGCTTTGTTATATGCTGTTCTCCTGTGAAATCAAGTCACCCATGTGATAAGAAGGTGCAGGCCATGACATGACATCTATTTTGAGTATCAAAACTTATTGGAACAGAATTATTTCCATTCCATATTCCATAATTTTTAACAAAGTTTCACTACTCCCAAATCAATTTTTAATCTCATCTAGTGTGTAAGGAGCAGTGAAGTGAGTAAAATCCATAAGAAAGAATATATATATATATATATATATATATATATATAAGTGTTTTAAGAAGGATACCTGCAGAACAAGATAGGTATGCTGGTCAATTTCTGGCCTAGTGATGATTTTTTTAAACTTACATTCATGATAAGATTAGAATGGTTAATGAATGCATTACACCAGCAGCCAGTAGGATAGGCAACAAGAAAGAGCTGCTCTTGCCCTAATTACATTGGAAAACTAGGAGGATTTATCGCCATCGTTACGTTTACCAACAGAAAATACTTTGACTGGGAACAGGGATCAGAGAAAGGAAAGAGAAGAAGATATCAGGGGGGACTAAAAAGAAGAATCATAACTACATGGAAGATCAAGAGGGAAAAGGGAGAAAAAGGAAGCATTTTCAGCTTTTAAAACTCCAACTATAAAACTCTTAACATTACTATCCCTAAGTAGACAAAGCCAGCTCAATAAGCAATCAAATCTAAATTATTCATGGATAGAGAAAAAGTACTTAATAACTGCAAGCAAGAAAAAATCTAAACTACAACAATAAAGAGTTGGCTATATAGATCAAAGGAAAGTAATCTGTCTTGTAAATTATATAGACAAATAAATTAAATCCAAATGCTTCTCAGTTCTTAATGATACCAATTTAAGTGTTTCTGTCTACACTGCCTCTGATTTAGGCCACTGCAGGAAGAGGCAAAGGGGGTTGTAAGACCCAACAGTAATTAAATAAAAAGACTTTGGACAAGATTAGTTAAAGGTAGAGGAAAATAGAGAATAGTTAGTTGGTGTGGTTGAGCACTGTAACAGTTGAGAGAGTAGAGAAGCTTTAACTCTTCCTCATTGTATCCTTACAGATTCTATACAAATTACCCCCCAAATTGTTGGAGTTCCTCAGCACACTGCTGGGAATTCCCAATTCGATACACTAAATTTTATCTCTATTTCCTATTGCCAATATCACTTCTACCAGCTACACTCATTGAATCATATTCTCCTCATGTGTGACTATAGGGCATCTTCTCACATGATTGAGCCATCTTTCCTAAATAAGTGCCACCTCAAGTTTCGTTCTATTGCAATGCCTTTTTTGTTTTGGTAGATCCACAGATATCCTCCTGCTGGAGAGAATCATTCAAGCATTTGAGATCCCATAGAGAGGCATGAATCTCCCAACACCGGTTACTCGGCACCCAAGACCATTGGTTAAGGAGGAGTATCTGCCACTCCAACTCACCATGTCTAGGTCTTTGCAATACCTTTTAATACTATTGTATTTAATGTATACCGACTCCAGTCATCTGGTGCAATATTCTCATGTATACAACATTCAACTTATTCTCATAGCATTTTATTGCCTAATAATCAATGTTTTGTAGTTTTAAATACTACCAGAGAACAGTGTGAAACTTAAGTGCATATATACTATTGTAAGCTATACAGAAAAGCCCTTAATTCAATATTAATATTCTTAACTCAATAGTCATATTTTATTCCCATAAAATTGACAGCCAGTCTAGCAAACATGAAATGTGGGCCATAAATAAATTAAATGAGAAACAGACTAAACATATGAACTCACCTCAACAGATTTGATGAAAGGCAATGTTGCTTTCTGTCCATGAGCACTTGCAACTTGGAGAGTCCAGTTCACATATCTTTTATCTGATATCCATATGAATGAATTATGTTAGAGATATGAACCAATGTGTAATGTATGCAATGCTAGACAGTAAATCCATCATCTTGGTAAACTTTGTTAGTACCATAGATAAGACTTAGATTTGAGATTATAAGGGATAAAGGGAACAAGTTTTCACGGATGCTAATGAGATCAAACAAATATAAGGAATAGCAAAATTCATTGATTTTATTCAGTAATAAAGGGGCTTCATCCAGTTAATTTGATATAAATAAAATCTGAGATCACTATATCTAAGTTTGTAAGAAATTATACTAATTGTTGACTACAAATGCATCCAAACTTCCTTGGCCATTCATGATATGAAAAAAATTTGAACCAACTAAAATGCTAGTCAGGTAGGCCATTTAAGAATTGGGTCATGTCTTCCATTTTGATCATTCAAATATCTAGTAAAAAATGTGTCTGTGTCTCCGTGCATTCATAAGCTAAATGGACTCAATATAATTACAAACTAAATGCTGGTTACCAAGGCTCAAACCCTGCATTATGATAATCTGGAAAAGATCAATCCTTATAAAAGGAGGAATCTGCAGGTTAAGTTGGTCCATGACACCTGCAATTACCTGGCACCAATGTAATTAATTCTTATCAAAATGTATATCAGCATATCTGTATTCCTCATGGCAGGAGAAGAAAATTCAAGCCAGACTTATTCGCTTCAGATTGAACTGATATTAACATCTGGATAAGAATTCATAAGAAAATAAGAAATTTCATGAAACAGAAATGAATTCACACTTTAACAATGTCATAAACTTTTAAGAGACAGGTCAGGAAGGAAATTATCTAAGTAGTCAAAGCTTGTTTATTTTATTGATAACTTTAGAAAACATTATTTACTTACTTTAATTTATCTCAAATGCTACTAATGGAGCCATCCTTACCTAATTTGTGGTTTTTGACAATATTCATACAGGAAACAAATATCATGGTATTATCATAGAGGAGTTTCATATTACAACAATAGTAAGATCTACAAAGCATATCATTTACATGCTCTCTCGAATTTGATTCCTCTATAATGAGTCCTCACTCCTCACTTTGGAAAGAAGAGTAAGGTCTCAACCCAACATAAGAAAATCAAGGGAGAGGGTTAAATTGGGGTTTATTATGCATATGCAAGTAATATCAGCCACTGAATTTGACAATTGTTGAGAAATCTTTTTATGTTGACATCTAAACGGAACACTGTCCCTAGCGGAACTAAATTCGATTCTTTAATATCATACCAAATCCATTATATCTAATTAAAAATATAACCTAATCCAAAAGCTTTTCTTGCAGTATGCCCCAAAGATCACCTCAAATATTATAGTATAATAACTGTACCAAGGATAAGATTAACATAAAATATTTATACAATTGCATAATTTTATAAGATTGCATAATTGTTTATTATAACATCAATTCTTAGTTTAGAAACAGGAATTTATCGAGGAATAGAGGATAATGAGAAAGCAGTTTATATATCATCCAATAATAGAGAAGGCTGGGCATTAACAAGTTATTCAACTTCTTTTGTAACCCTTTCATCCCCCAGCTACACATCCTTATCTCTGTCATTGACTAGGTTAGTGCTTTTTCACAACATTTGCATCAGCATAAATTTTTAATGCAGAAAGCTTTGCAGGTAAGTAATGACTATAAATAGAGAGAGAAGGAAAACATCATCCGTAATCAAAGGGCAGAGGCTCAGATCAATACCTTATCTACAAAACCATGAATGACTAAAGCAGCTTTTTTGTCCTTCGGAGTTTTCTGCAGGTCCAAACATCTATAGTTAGATATTTACATTAATGAGAATGCATAGGCATGACAGCAATAATAAACTGAAACTTGAAACTTAAAAGCCAGACAACAAAATTAGAGAGGGACTTAAGAAATTGGCTATATAACTATGTCAGACTATAAATCTATAATACTAACTATAAGGAATAAGGAATTCCAATATTCTAAACACATTAAAGATATTCAAATGTATTATGGCATATGTTGGCCAAAGTCGGTTTCGGATTTGTCTAAATGATATCAATTTAAATCACTCCCTTGATCACCTTTACTGCTTTACATGCAAAGATGATCAAGGCAACCAAGACTTACTGTTATAATAATACTAGTTAGTGCTGTAAGAGCATGCAAACCAATAAATAACGGTCAGAAGGACTCGCATCTAAAACACAAGAAAGCAAAACTAAGAAAAACTAGCCAAAATATTTTTAAATTTTAACTGCATGGCAAGACTAAACTAAAACTACAGAACTTATGTGTTTTACCCATAAAATTTTCCATGGTTAATCGAATTAATTGAGCTCAAATTGGATCTATATTCCTTTTAGGAAAAGCAGCAAGTGTACCATTTTTTCCTTTACCTAGTAAGTAGAGAATAAGAGGCCTAAACCTCTAACAACAGCAAAGATAACTTCATTTTATAAGTTGGGAAGCAGGTTCACCCTGAATACCTGATATGATTAACATTCGGAAGCTGGCTAGAAGAAAATATGATATACCTGAAGATTTACAATAACAACTTTACCCCCACCACGTATTGCTTTCAAAGGCAAGTTGCACGCAGGAGTTATTTGCAGACTGCATTGAGATTTTTAGCCACATTATTGCAATAAAAAAATTGAAAATCAAGAAAATAATTTAATGACATGGAAATGAAAATGCATTGCTCATGTATTCACTTCAACATGGAGTATACGTGAAGCTTCATGTTCTTGGTTGAATGTATGTCTAGTGTAATACGCTGTTTATATCCATATCCTTGGCTATTAACTATTAAGTGATGATAAGTTACATTTTTCTTCTTCGCAATTCCATTTATGTTGCAAAATTTAGTTTCCTTCCAGAATATAAAGATGCAAATAGAACCTGTAACTAGAGATGGTTCAATTACTAGGATACTCCACTACTCTGCTCTCAAGGTCAAGCACTGTTAGTTTAAATGAAACTAATCTAATTTTGCATATCAATTTCGCTCTCCATTCTACCAAAAGAAGCTGGTTTATGAAAATAACAAGGTATTACCCAAGCAGTCAAGCTTTTCTCACGAAACTGTTAAAGTCAATTTTATTTGGATCTGTTTAAAATGAAGGCTGATTCTGCACAACCCAAAACAACTAAACTTGTACAAGTGAATAGGTAGGTGGGGACTGGGGACTAAGACAGAAGTCATTGGAATCAATAACTAATAAAAAAAGCTAGAATATAAAGTAAATGAAAACAAAAGTGTAACAGGAATAAATCATAAATCCTATTACTACCTTGTCCCCAAGCACAACACTATATCTGCCTGTTTGCAGTGCTTCTCTGCAGGATCCATTTCCTTTGGAGGCAATGCATCCTTTATACACAAGGAGATAGAGACATGCTTAGAGTTAAGAAAAAGCAGGCATATATATTAGACAAACAAAAGACAAACGTTCGTTAACATGTCCTTAATTATACACCATGGCACAGTAGTTGTCAGAAACATTAACAGCTAAAATCAATTAGTAGTCAGTGTCATGTTAAGGTTAGCTTGGTGAAGGACAATTTCGCCCAATAGACAACTTTCAGCAGTTCCCAATATAACAGTTACTTTTCCACTTTTTAGTGAGAGTATGTGTGGCTGCATGTAGTTGTAGTGTGTTACTTGTTTATATATATATATAGTACTGAGTCTGCATCAATGTAAAAGAAGACTAACATGCCAGGAAAGCAACAATGACCATTATCTATTGCGTGCAAAAAATGTACATGGTAGCCATGGTGTGCATGTATAGGCAAAAGTAACAAGAAATGAAGAAACCAAATAATGTATGTTGTTGTCTACAATTCAATATTTGAAGGGAAAAAAGGTCATTATTATCAAAAAGCACAATCGCGGGGGAAAAAAATTCTGCAGCTAAAACACCCATGAAAAGGCAGCAACCAAACTTGACATCTGCAAAACTGCAATTCTAATAACAAATTATTGACTCGATATCATATTTTAATACCAAAGAAAACACAAGATCCACTAGACAGACAACCATAATAAATCATATTAGTTAAACTTCAATCAAATTGCCATCAAATAAATTAACATTATCTACCTCCCAGTCAAGGACTGTATCCTTGAGTCTTGCTCCACATTTTTCATCTGAACAGCGTCGTGATGTCTCCTTTAAACCAATAGTTTCTACCTCAAAGTCACGAAAGTACCTTCAGAGGTTTAAATCATATGATTAGATTATGATCATTTAAAACCATATCTTTAAAAACAAGGATTTGTAGTTGACTGATATAAACCCCCCAAAAAGCAAACCAAGAAGAAAACCATAATTAAAAAAATGTTCACTTGGTGGTTATGTTGCTTCTGCATAACAGGAGCAAGCTGAAAATTATTTATAAGAAATGAGTTCATTTGAACAAAGTTGAATATGGAAGAAAAGAAGGCGTAACTGAAATAACTAAAATAACAAAAACTGGCAATGACTAAATCAGCGGTGACTTAATGCAGAAAAATCAGGACAAATCTAAATAGAAAATTTCACAAAGTCAATACAGGATGGAAAAGATTAAATATTAGAAATTACAATAGGGCTTTAATTTAAGAGAAAAGAGTTCTTGATGCTTGCAGCTTGTTCTGTTCATACTTGCTGCCATACTGTAAATATTGGTACCTTCATAGAAGACATATGATTGGTCGGAAATTGATCCTCTCAATTTTTTTTAATCGCAATTGATCTTTTAAAGTGCGATCTCACCCCATACAAGACATTTCTTTCACATGTTTTTCCTTGATCTCACTTAAGTCTCGTATGGTGTGAGATCATACTTCAAAGATCAATGGAGCAAAAAAATTGAGAAGATCCATTATGATGATTGGTCAACTAATCAACTCCCCCAAAATGACAGCCCATGCAAAAGTAGGGATCAAAGGGAAGTTAGATCTTACTCAACCCCGCAAGAAGGACATGTTTCCATGAAAGAATTCCCATGCAACTCAGCTAGTTTCTCCCTTGGTATTCCAGATCGAAGATGGAGACCATCAACATTCTATCATAAGAAAATAAAATATCAGAAGGCACCCAATAAAAAACAAAAGCGGAAAAAGTGAACATTTTTTCGCATGTCTAGAGAAAGAAAGTGTATACATAATATAAAAAACAATGACTCTACCTGACTGATAACAAACTTTAAAATACCAGCCTTTTCTAGTTCAACTAGAGCCATATGAGTCAAACTTGGCATCGCTCGATGAAATGGCAGTGATGCTTCAGGCAAGGCTTTACCTTCACGCTGTAATGACATAGAAAATACGGATAAGAACCTGACATGAAGTCAAATCCCACAATTAAACCAGATAGCAAAGACTATGAAAGAATGTGCATTGCAAATGATAGCAGCATCTGAATTAATTTTTAATAGCTTTGTCCAACAATATCAATTATCACAGTACTTTATGACTCTTCAGTAGAGAAACCTACATTTAACATAAAATTTTGGGTTCGATTTCAGTTCAACAAGATAAAGTGTAGGAGACATGTTTCTCTTTGGCAATCTCAGGTTCAAAACATATCCAAGTAACTAGGCTAGGAATTAGGATAAATCATGGGAATAAAAACTTAATTTCATCAGAGAATAAGCATTTGCAAGATTCAAAAATCATCACCTGAAGTGTCCAAATTCCCTTAGGACCTCTAAAATCGGGTATACCACAAGAAGTTGATATTCCTGCACCTGTAAAGACCACCAAGTGCTTACTCTGCAAGTAGAAAAATGAATATCAAGTTAAAAAAGCATATCACATAAATATAAAAAGATAAAGAGGAAAATATTTTATGTAAACATTAACAAGTAGCTCCAATTGATACCTTTTTAATCATGATGGCAAGTCGCTCTATCTGCAATGAAAGAAAAGTCAGCATATGAAGGATTAATTCTGGCCTAGGGAGGTAAATAGGTAATGAAGGAAACGTATCTACTCTTTACAATATAATGAAGGAAACCTCTCTCTAGGAAATAATGGCCGTATTGTATTCTTAGACAATAACAACTAAGCTTTATCACACTAGATGAATTTGGTTATGGTAGCTAAGACAAGACAAGAAAAAATGGAAAAAATCATGGAAAATGTGGACATAAAAAACGAGAGATGATTGAAGAAACAGCATGTATGATTCAACCAAATCCCAATTCCCAAAGAAAAGAATCCAATATTGAATAATTGACCAGAATATTCATGAACAGAAAAATGGCTCCATATCTGCATAAGCAATTTACTGCACTCTGCACACATACATATGGACAAACCTAAGCAAATGCCACTAAAAGGCTCAACGAAACTAAATACTACCAATTATAACAAGGCTAGCCACAATTGTCTGTATATTGACAATTTTAAGTTTTAACCTATTCAAACAAATATGGATGTTCAATTACACCTATGCCAATAGCATTAAAAGCCACCCAAAATTGAATTATAACTTGTGATGACCTAGCTAATGAATTTTTTATGTCAATTATGTTTGGATCAACAAACATCATCAATTGCATGAATCAACAAACCCAATCACCATTTATGCATAATATCTCTAGATCCTTAATCAGAGTGCTATTTCTATAATATAGATAACCATACTAAAGAAAAACTAAATGCCATTGGTTCCTAAGATCCAAAAAGTTATGAAAACAACCCTAGCATCCACCATGCCATGGTTGTTTAATAGTACCATTGACACAATCACACAAATAATATCCTCAAGGACAATGTATTTTATGTGAAATTTAAAATCACAATTTGTGATTTAAAACTAGTCAAACCAACTCATAGCGCACTTTGAAAAGGATCAACTGAGCCCTAAGTCCTTCGTAATGATAATCATAGAGCATAATTGAAGATATCAGCAATTTTACGTAAGGCAATACAAAAAAACAACCACTATCTCTAGCATATTAACCAACGTCTAGCAGAAACTCTTCTACATTGAGGTGAAAACCTAGTCAACATTTCAATTATCAATGTTCCAAAGCATCATTAACTAAAATTCAAAACCATTGCAATAAGACAAAAAGCTCATTGATTCCAATGTATTTCTCGCCATCCTAATCCAGCTCAGCACATATCATAACATGCATGCTGATTATGGGGGAAATTCAACCTAACCATTAAAACACATGTAAGGATCAACAACAAAGCTTAATCTTGCAGCATTTCTCGGAGAAAGATCATCCACAAAATGTTTCGTTACTGAAGAAACAACAAAAGATTAAGCAACAAGAAACACCAAGACATGGGAGAAAAAAACAAGAAGAAGGTGAATGGAGAGAGAAAGGAGACGCACTTTTTCTCTCAAAAGGTGAGAAGCATCGAAATGCTCAACCATTCCAACGTTGCCGACATCTTCTATGTAGGAAAGCTTCTCTGCGTACCCAAGAGACATGTTGATTGGTGATGACTCAGAGACTGTTCTCAACGATAGGAATGGCAATGAGTCAGAGCAGCCACTGAGAAACAAAGGCAGAGAGAGATCATCGAGACGGTGACGGTGACGGCGACGCGGGAGGAGGCAGAGACAAGGCAAGGAGAGGGAAAGGGCGGCAAGGCGAGGGTTGAGAGACGGAGAGTGGGGAACGGTGAGAAACGAGGGTTGAGAGACAGATATTGGAGAGTGAGATTTTGAGACTGTAGAATCAGGGTTGCAGGAAAAAACGATTTTGAGTCAAAAATTCATCTGATTCAAACATTAATTTTACTTGCAGTTAGGGGTAAGCACGGGTCGGTTTGATTCGGGTTTATAGAAAATTAAAACCGAACCGATCAAAATATAATTGGTTTGGTTTGGTTCGGATTTATATTTTTTTTGTACATGTACCCGAACCAAACCAAACCGATTAAGAACGGATTGGTTCGATTTGGGTAATTGGGTACCCGATGACTTTGAAATTCATAAAAAAAAAAAACTAAATTTTTATCTTACAAATTCAACAAGTACAATAAACATGTAACATCAATAGAAATAATCCAATCATGTTAAATACCAAATACATTAAAAACTAAACTCATTAAAATCCAAACATATTAATAGTGAATAATTTTTGTCTAATGAAAAAGTCATATATATATTTTTTTATTTAATTAATATACGATCAAGTTCACGGGTTGGTTCGGGTTCCGCACCCCCAAAACCGATACCCGAACCAATCACTAACAAAGATCATCGGTTTGATTCGGGTTGGACCCGATTACCTGTTGATTCCAAAACCAATTTAATTGGTTCGGTTCAGGTTCGGACGGGTAATCGGGTACTTGCTACCCGTGCTCACCCCTACTTGCAATATGATTTGGATTGAATGATTTTTTTAAAAAATCCGATCCAATTTCAAGCGGTTTGGATTGGATTGGATTTGCAATTTTGTAAATTAAAAAATTAAATATATATAACAAGTCTCAACATCAAATTTTAAATAATCAGTAATAACATAACAAGTCTTAATAATATCTTAAAAACTAACGATAACATAACAATAGAAATAAATAAATCACATTTTGAACATAAAATATTTATTAATAATAATAATACATGAATAATTAATTATAAATATAATAATAAAATAATAACATTATAGCACATTGTGTGATTTGGATTAGATTGGATCGGTTATAAAAAGTAGATCTGAAATTCGATCCGATCCAACGGTTTGTAAAAAATAAAATCCAATTAAATCTAAATTAATACGGTTTTAATCGATTTTCGATTTAAATTAGACTGAATGGGCGATTTAATTTAGATCCGTTTAAATTTAAACGCCTCTATTTACCTATGATTTATACTCTCTTAAATTTATTTTTTCTTTACATTTTTTATCTTCTATATGCTTCTCAAATTGCATAGTTTAAAGTCACCTTCTTTTAAGAATTTCAAATTCGAGAAGGCTCAACAAAAAAAATACCTAAATTTCTGTGAGAAGATGAATATTATTCTTTTTTTCTTCAACAATAACGGAAGTATATTGTTTATGGCAGAATGTCAACATACAACTTCTTTCAATAGATTGATGATAATGAAGATTTGAAGTCATCAAATAATTATTAGTATTTTTAATGGTATGAGATTACATTTAATGATGTAGGATTATTCATTTTACTTTTTTGCTAGTTAAGTGTTGGCCAGATTTTAATAAAACTAGTGGCTTCTTAGACTTTCTCAAAGTATTAGACAGATAAAATAAATTAATACATAATCATCTTCGACAATGCTATCAACAATCTAAAAGATCAAATATCACTCTACTCTTTGTAATTCTTAATCGACCTGTTGACTACTTTCGCAATACCTGTTGTTCCTACCCTTACCCAACACTATGACCCAGGTCCAAATTCACCAAAAAGGTCCAATCCAAAGATTGGCCTTCGTCACCCACCGACCTCCTTGGAAGAGGTCGGATTCGACACAGACTCCTTCCCAAAGAAGTCGGGCTTGATGGATAGCTGGCAGATAACACTTATTCAAATAAGTAACTGCCCCTAAAATCTCTCAACCTACTTCTAGGAGCCATATCTCAACTACCCTAAGATAAAGGGACGGTTATCCACCTTGAAAGGTGGAACTACACCAACAGTGGTTATTGGATCACCACTATAAATACACTAACACCCCTCAGGTATCTCTAAGTTTCAATATTCTCTAAACCTATTGACCCCTTTGCTAACTTAGGCATCGGAGTATCTTTGCATGTACCACCCCCCATTCTTTCACATACACAAGTCAGACGGCGGCTCCCAGACGCAAACCAAGTCAGAGACCACCTCCTTTTTGACGTTTGAGCCAATTCTTCAAACCCAATCCACCATTCTCAGGTTACCTACATAACACATGTTGACACTAGTGCCTTTCCTTTAGGTAATTCAAGAACACATCAAAGAACCAACTCCTATTGTCCTTAGTTCTACTTTTATTGCAGCAACAACAATTGAAAAGCAATTGTCAAATTTCTCCTAATAGTAACTTGCTAAAAATCCTTGCTTCACTACATCAAGACATATGTACATCCTCGTAAATCTATGCCAGATTACTAAGGTGCTTTGAGTTGATGTCGGGGTTAACTATTAACTTTGATAAATCAAGTTTAATTTCAATCAACTGTGAACATCATTGGACGTACAACATGTGTAACTTGTTGGGGTGTAAGGAGGTCTGCCTCCCAGTCAGATATCTTGGCATTCTCTTAGGAGTAAACCCAAGACTGGTCAGGACCTGGAAACCGATAATTGACAAGGTAGAGGAGAAGCTCAGCCTGTGGAAAGCAAAGGTCCTCAATAAAGCGGGTAAACTGGTTCTTATTAAGTCTGTGTTAAATAGCTTGCCAGTATACTACCTGAGTCTGTATAAGATGCCAAAGGCAGTGGCAGAGAAGTTGATATCGCTGCAGAGAAGATTCATGTGGAGTAAGGAGGAAGGCAGGAATGGTCTGGCACTAGTTAAGTGGGAGGTGGTTCAAGCCCTGGAAAAAATTGGGTGGTCTGGGGATAGGTGATGCCGTGGTCAGAAACACTACACTACTGTTCAAGTGGTGGTGGCATTTCTCAAAAGAAGAATGTTCATTATGGAAGAAGGTGGTGTGCTCTTGCCATGATTTGAACCCAGTGTGATGTTATCAGCTCAAACATTACCTACTAGAGGGGGTCCATGGAAGTATATATATATATATATATGTCAGCTACAGTTCAAGAATAGTGCTGTGAAAGATAAGATGATTGCGGAGTTGTCTATGGAGGTAGGTGACGGAAGGTGGATTTGGTTCTGGAAAGATGTCTGGCTACAAAGTGGTCCATTAAAGATGAGTTTTCCGATATTTTTCTCCATTTCAAACCAAAAAGGATTAGTCATAGGGGATTGTGGATTCTGGGTTGGGTTTGAGTGGATCTGGAACTTCCATTGGAGGCGAGACTTATATCAATGGGAGTTAGATTTAGTGGTTCAATTGCATGAGACGTTAAGACCTGTAAAGCTGACACATGATAAACAAGACATAATTTTTTGGAAGTTTGATAAGGAAGGTATATTTTCAACTAATTCTTTTGTGCAAGTAGTACAGTTAGAATCTCTTCCGGAGGATATAACCAGATACAGCTTCACAAGAACCCTATGGAAAGGTTTGGTGCCGCTACGAGTGGAGTTATTTATCTGGTTTACTCTGATAGGACGAGTAAATACTAAAGAAAGACTGCGTAGATTGGGAATTATTAGTCAAGGTGATAACATGTGCGTTTTGTGTAATAAAGAAGTTGAACATATTTATCATCTGTTCCTAGGGTGTGAGTTTACTTGGCAGGTATGGTGCCAATGGCTATCTGAATTTAGGAGGTCGTGGACTATTCCGGACTCACTAAAAGAACACTTTGAGAGTTGGATAGGTGTTGCTAACAGGAAGATAGAGCGCAACAAGTGGCTTATTTACTTCTTTTCGGTTATTTGGAACATTAGACTAGAGAGGAATGATCAGATTTTTAATAACAAGGGAGGGAGTGCAGAGGACGTATGTCAGAAATCTTTAAACAGTGTTAGAAAATGGAGTAGTTTAGATCTTTTTTGTTATTGACGGCTATGCCGTAGATGACATTAAGAAGATTTTTTTCATACTTGTTTATGTGGTAATATTATTTTGTTTGTCGCGCTACTTTATTGTGTTGAGCTCTTGTTCAAAAAAAATTCTTATTATTCTTCACACATCTATATCTGTGACATATAATGTTGCATGCTTCTTAATAATTTTCTTAAACTCGATAATTGACATTAATTCTAATTCCATGAGAAACTAATAGTCTTTATTTATCTCTGTTTCATTATTTTTAGAGTACCTTCTGTTTTTTATCATGTCATCAAAATTTCTCTCATAACTATCGATTTTTTCAGTTTAATATCTCTCAAAAATGTCTCTAACTTCTTTATACTAACTTGATTTATATTAATATTTTTTGTATTTAGCTAATATGTGTTTTCACTTTTCAGGACACAAGTTAAAGTTATCAATTAAAAAAATTTATATAAAAAATATATAAATTTTAAATTTATTTTATTTTTTAATATTGTCCTTAATAAAAAGCAGTTATTATTATCATTTTTAAAATATGGTGAAAATTCAGGTGAAATCGACTTCACGTGAAGTTAATATCTGAGAGCCGTTAGATGATTTGACTAATTTGACTAAATTTTCATCTAGCGGCTCTCAGGTATCAACTGCACGTGAAGTTGACTGCACCTGAGTTTCCACCTTAAAACACGGATCGTTTTTCTCTCTCCATGTACATTCTATCGTTACTCCAAAAAAAAGGGTAATGCTAGGGAGACAAAAAATACAACCAGAGCGTGCCTTATTTAGCATTTATTAATTGTCGCAACAATTAATAATGCTAAATAAGACAAATTATGGCTGTTTTTGGCTAATTTTCTTTGATTACCAAACATTTTCGAAAAAAAAAAAAAAAAAAAAAACAAAACAACTCATCTTCTCCTACCTCATTTTCATCTATACATTCCTTATTTCAAATTAAAAAAACTTCTACCATTTTTTAATACATAATGTCGAAACTCACAACTTATGGCTGCCAAAATGCTTGATGCTGACATCTTTCAAATTGCAGCTTTGGTCGATTACATCTTGACACATCTTCTACATATTCATTCTAAAAAAATCTTCTGAATCATTACTTATGTATATGGTCAACTAAATTTCATGCTAACTATCGCACATATGTTGAGAGCATTTCAAAATAGATAGCGTATTAACTATTAAGTTTGAGTATATAGTAATAAAAGAGAGAAACAAATATTCAAATAAAAAAGGGCTGCACATTGCTAGGTTTTGAATTCGGAAGTTAAACAGTATTTTGTAGACAATAAAGTATGAAATTATCTGATTTCAATTTTAGTAAGTTGTATTTGGATATAAAATTCGTAAGGAAGAGTGTTTTAGGAAATAAAATTTGTATAATTGAAAAGTATACATAAAAAAATTAATGCTCAAAATACATTTAAAGATATAATTTATTAATTTTTTTTAATCTGTTTTAGATTGGGATAATATTGATTTTTTTAGATATGAGTATGACAATAAAATATTCAATTATTGATTATTAACTATATTGAGTTTTAGTTTTTCTTTCATTTTCATTGCAATTACTTTTCTATTTTTATGCTTCAATAAATCCATTCACAATTATTGAACAATGAATATATTTCATGCGTAACTTCCACGTGTTGCCTTTTTTTTCTATTATATATATTCTCTAATATATTCTTTTAGTCTTTATTTTTTAAATATTTTTTTAACATTTTTTCAACCATAACACATTCTTGAACCCCCGATATAAAGAGAAGTAAAATATGGTAAATATTATGTTATTTGTATCATGGTTATGTTTATAACACTATGTGTAAAGATAGTCTTATCTTCCTTTGGTATTAATTTAATTATTTTTTCAATTAAATATTTGTTTCATAGTCAGATGTGATATATTTGTTATAAAAAATTCTTAATTTAAAAAATCAGTCTATGTATTTTTGTTTTTACTTTTTCAATTATATTGTGAGAAGATAAATTAAATTTATCCCTTGCCATAATATTATTTGTTTTGGACATATCACTGATAACGTAATAAGGTAAGAAGATTTATTAAATTTATTTTCT
>NC_029785.2:7754355-7764563 GCF_000816755.2 Arachis ipaensis
CTATTAAGTATTAATTATAATAATGGTATAGCTAAAACAGTAATATTCATATAATAATACTTTTTTAAGATTTAAATAGGAAAAATCAGTAATATTATGCACTATTAAGGATTAATTATAATAACGAAAATTTTCAGGACCAGCAAATATATCAAGATCTAACCATCATTCAGTCATCATGCGTTTTTATACTAGGACTGTCTCACGGCTCACGCGCTATCATAACGGCTTTCTCTCATGCGCTATCACAAACTGCTTTCTCTAACGCTCCTCTCCAAGAAACTAGCCGGATACGTTCTTCTACGTCGCAGTTTCATTGACAAAGCTTGAAGCTTCACCTTTTATTCTTGGATAAAATTTTTTTCTCTGTCGCTCATTCCTTCTCAGCTGCAGAACAACTCAGAATTTCACTCTCTCGCTCCATGTCAATGATGGAATCAGTGTTAGAAGAACAGAATATTGAAGTAAGCAATTTCTCCCTCTTCTAATTTCATGATTTTTGTAATGATTTTCATAGTGCATCAATGTACACAATGATGATTATGATTATGAATTTCTGAGCTCGCAAAGCATGCTGTTTTTGTTTTTCATAATAGAGTTTAAATTGAATGTACAGAATCCAAATTATAGCTTATTCGCTTTTGATTTTCATAATGCAACAATCCACAATTAACGCAAACCAACTGTTTGATGAAATGACTAAGACAGAAAATATAAAAAATGTTAGTGTTGCTTGTTGTTTCTAAGTAATGAATAATGGTTTTAGAAGAATGCCCTGCTACCATAAAACACTCTTGATCCATCTTTTTTCTTCTTACTATTATTACTAACATCATCAATTTCTGATATGATGTTGTTATTATTGCTGCTTTCATGATCCTGAATCACATCACCACAATTTTGATCTTTTCTTTCAGATTTGTCAATTTCCATAGGTAGCTTCATTCTTGCTAAGGATTCTGTGAATTGTTGCATGCTTCTCATATACATATCCACTATTTGTTCTTAATAATTAGCAATAAGAAACATGCTTTTTGGACTTTCAACTCAACTTTCAATTTTCAGATATTTGGGTCTAGGAGTCATGGTTTTCTTATTTTGCTATTTTCATGTAAAACTTTTAGATATGTACAAATTCTCCACCCAAAACCCTTTCCTTATTTTCTGGCTGTGGCCTTTCATTTAAGACTCCGCCCTCAATTCAAAGGTGTTCCTCTTCTTTACCCTAAGAATGCACGTAATTAAGCCCTAGTAGAGTTTAATGAGATTTTGCACACCTTACTCATCACAGTTTGCACCCAGTTTAATGAGATTTTGCACATATGACTTAACATAGTTTGCACCTACTTTAATGAGATTTTGATTTACTATCTGATGTATGCTAACTTTTTTACAGGATGTGCCCAAGGTTGGCATGTGTTTTGGAACCATTGAAGATGCAAATCAATTTTATCATAATTATGCCAAGCGCGTTGGTTTTGTTACTAAGATAAGGTTTACCCGAAGAGTTGGTAAATATAAGGTTCCTGAGAATCAAATGATCACTTGCAATAAGGAGGGGAAACACAAATCTAGAGTTTCACCAATAGAAAAGACCAACCCTAGAACCAACTACAATTGCCCCGCAAGGATTTCTATTAGGTTTAATAAGGAGGGTCTTTGGATTATATCGAAGGTGTGTTTGGATCATTCACATCCTTGTGATCCAGAGATGGCAAAACTGTTGACACGTAATAGAGAGATGACTATACACATGTGTCGAGTCATTGAGAGGAATGATGAAGCAGGTGTGAGACCAAGCAAAACATATCAAGTATTGGTGGGTGAAGCATGGGGTTTTTCTAAGATAAACTTAATGGAAAAAGATGTTAGGAACTATCTAACTACACCCTATCTCTTTTGGCATCTTTATACAAGAAATCCAAGACAAAAAGTCTCTTTTTATAGATGTCATAAGCATATAGCCACCAGTGATAGTCATAGCAGCACGACACCAATAACTGTATTATATCATATTTTCTTATTAGAAGTGAAAGTCTTGACCAACAAATCGATTTATAATTTAACAAAGTAATGATGAAATTGTCCAAAACCGTAAGTACCAAAGGATACAGAAAAACTTCTCATGATTAGGGTCAGCAAATTCAAATGAGGCAAAAGGAGGCATCACTAACTTTAATATATAAACAAAGAGAAGCTCCAATGCCCATATATCAAGTATAGATTCAAAAACAGAGGATAGCATTAAGTAATATATTCATGTCTATAACTTTATATGGCCAATTATTGTTATTAGTCCAAAAATAGAGGATAGCATTTCTGTTTCATTTCTGTTCCATTATAAATATTTAATAGCATTCAAATGAAAAAAATTAACACAAGGTAACAGTGACAAGGTATGTGGATAGAAACAGGGTTCTGAAGAAAGTGCAGAGCACAGGGAATAGACACACCCAGAATTAAATAAAGGTAAACATTTTGGGTCTAGTACTATAATCTTAAGGGATTCAACTATGGTAGAGAAGTTTCAACTATGACAGGGAAGGAATGAAATTAATCCACAAATAGCATGACACCGACAAAATAAATACATAGCAAATATAGCTCTGGCACAAACAAAAAAATTAACACAATACATAGAGAATAGTTTTAGTTTTACTCACCATCTATGTTTTGGAATTTCCTTTTGCTCAAAGAAGCTGTCACCATTCTTTCCAAAATCATCGGGAAGAAGTACATAACTTTTTTTCTTTCTTTTGACCAAGTGTCCCCAATGTGAGAACATCTCTCCCTATATATAAAGAAATAGTTAGATTATAAAGTTTAAACTCTCCAATTATAAAACTGAAAAAGTAGTTTGTAACTTTGTATACACACCAAAACAAAAGCATTTATGCAATAGACATCAAAGCTAGGTGGCCTTAATTTGTTGAAAAAAAAGACCATATAATTCATAACCTGCATTTTACAATGTAATGTTAGTTCCAAAACATAATACACATAAAAATATTAAAAAAAAACAGAAACATGTCACAGTCAAGAAATCTAACCATATTGTTTATCTGATGTCTTGACAACATTGACATGATATCCTCCCTAACAAGCATTGCTCTAGGTATGGCTTTTAAGATGCACAAAGTCTCATCCTTATTCAACCTATCGTCTGTTGCCCAAAAGTATATCTTATCCTTATCTACTTCTATTAACTTATTGTCCTCTATCACCTTTTCTTCTTCCCCTATTTTGTTTTTCTCATCTATCACCTTTTTTTCTTCTCCTATTTTGTTTTCCTCATGTATCATTAGGGAGAATGATGGAATTGATGGTCGCACAGGTTCTTGTGTCTTCTTGATTGGAGAAGGTGTATAAATATCACAGTCTTCTATTTCTAAGAATGCTTGCTGCACTTTGCACAATTTCTCTCCATTCAGGTTTTATTACATCATCTAAAGCATAAAACAGAACATACACACAAAAATGAGATTTAAAATAGAGAGAAAGTGGAATCTAAATAATAGGAATGTGAGTGCAAAATATCATTAAGGTGGGTGCAAAACATCAAATTCATGTGTGCAAAATCTCATTAAAGCGGGTGCAAATTATTAGATTCATGTGTGCAAAATATCATTAAGGTGGGTGCAAAACATCAAATTCATGTGTGCAAAATCTCATTAAAGCGGGTGCAAACTTGCTGATTCATGTGTGCAAAATCTCATTAAAGCGGGTGCAATTTATCAAATTTATGTGTGCAAAAAATTATTAAGGTGGGTGCAGAACATCAAATTCATGTGTGCAAAATCTCATTAAAGCGGGTGCAAATTATCAGATTCATGTGTGCAAAATATCAAATTCATGTGTGCAAAATCTCATTAAAGTGGGTGCAATTTATTAGATTCATGTGTGCAAAATATCATTAAGGTGGGTGCAGAACATCAAATTCATGTGTGCAAAATCTCATTAAAACGGGTGCAAATTATCAGATTTATGTGTGCAAAATATCATTAAGGTGGGTGCAAAACATCAAATTCATGTGTGCAAAAATTCATTACATAGGGTGCAAACTTGCTGATTCATGTGTGCAAAATTACATAACAAAAATCTCATATATATTCACATAATACATAATGCAAAACAACAAACACTAAGAACTATAATTTATACCCATATTGCTAGGCGATCGCATTGGCGATCTCATGTTGTTTTCATCTTTTTTGTCTTCCCTATTAAATAAAAAAAACAATAAATAAAGATTTGTAGAACAATAAAAAAAATAATCATAACTATAAAAAAGCACATACACTATTTTTACCTTGTTTTGACCTCCTTCTCCTCATCTTGCTTTGCATCACTATAAAGAAGAATACACTATATTTTACTTTACATTCTCTTTTATTACAAAAGATAAATCAAAACTAATTTTTACCTTTCTTTATCTTTTTGCTCATCTGATACATTATCATCTTCTTTTGACATTTTGTTGTCATTATTTTGTTCATCAAATCTATAAACAAAAAATTTAATTAGTGATAAAGAGTGTTTGTAATACTCATAGGCCTCAGTCCTTTCATTTATAACATCCCAAAACTTTATTTTTTTTACCTTTCTTTCTTTTCCTTCATTGTGTTATCTTTATTAAGCTCCTTCGCCCCCTCCCCCCCCTTTCTTAGCCAAATTAGTTGGTGCTCTTGTTGTGTTCTTTTTGCAAATTTAGCATCAACACCACCTTGCTTAACTAAAAGGATAACAATACCCTACAATAATAGTCACACAGATTATATTATACACTCATCATATTATGCAAAACAGAAAAAAAATCCAGAAAAGGTTCAGTTCACTAGAAATTAATATTTAGCTTATAATGCTTTCCATTCGCCAACGGAGAAGAGTTGTAGCATAACTAGCATTCCATGAATTAAAAATTAAAAATAAAAAATAGAGATCACATATTAAATCCAGTTTAGTTTCAACTTTATTATTTACCATTGTAATTGTATTCTCTACAGTTTGCACCAAACTTGCCACTATTTTTCTTTTATCACACTGCATTCAATCTTTAGAGCAAATAACTACACACTAATTCACTAATAAGCACACCACAAAACAGCACAATTATACTCACTAATCCACATCTGCACTCAACAATCTTGGAATGTCATTTTACTAACTTCTAGCTAATAGTGATTCAGAAGCCAAATGAACCACAAGGAAACTATATATATATATATATGGATCAAATTGTGTGTCTTGTTGATCATCACACACCAAAGAGATCAGAACTTGCTTGTTTGTACACAGAGCAAAGAGCATTCTGTTACTTTCTCAGAATAGTGTGCAGTGAAAATT
Organism: Arachis ipaensis; assembly: GCF_000816755.2. NCBI lineage: Eukaryota > Viridiplantae > Streptophyta > Magnoliopsida > Fabales > Fabaceae > Arachis > Arachis ipaensis. Next base: position 7,759,699 of record NC_029785.2, read on the forward strand.
AAAGAAAAATGAAATAAATGAAAATTTACAATTTAAACAACAATTTTAATTAAATTAAACATTAGCTACTTATTAACATAAACATATATATATATATATACACCTTGCCTTACTTAATTATATTAATCCTATGTCCCACCTCATAAAAACATAGGAAGGTTCAAGGAAAAAAAGACTTCATATGCAAGAATTAAATAGAGATAGTCGCAGAACAAAAGAAATATGCAATTAAAAGTGATTATTCAATTCGTTTGCTCCTTCATGCAATTTTGCTCCTATCTTTCATATTATAAGGTGAAGATATACAATTTTGCTCTTTTTAAATTTCCCTTGTCATTCTCTACATTGTTAATTAAGACTTTTTGTATAAAAATAAATAACATTGAAAACATAACATAATGTTATTTTGTTCAACTAAAGTAGCTAAATTAAGCATAACCTTTTTCTTCTTGTTCAAACTTATTTTTTAGAAAACCTTTTTCTAAAACACGACATGCAAATATAAGACTTAGAATAAAATTGAGGCACTATCATAACTATAACTATGCCATTTGAGCATTCTATATAGATAGGAGGATTTCAACAATTAGGAATTCAGCACAGTTGTATGTATCTCAAACAACACACACATCACACATCACACAAGAACACATAAAGGATCAAACCTAATTAATATATTTCATCTTGGATAAACAAAACGTAGCTGATAACTAGAAGTGAAAAGAATTCAACTTAGAAATGTGCATTAAGGGGTTCATTAATTGAAAGAATTATGGATATTATAAGCAATCATCAATTTAAAAAAAAAAGAAGCGCATTAACAAGATAAAATAAATAAAACAAACCGTTGTCCTTTGCTTTGATGACTCCTGTGTCAACTTCTTTGCAAGTTTTTCTTTATCCCAATAAGCAATCCATGGTGGTGGAGGCCCCATATAATTTTTCTTATCTCCGAATGTGTCTTTGTGGTAATAGATAATCTACAAGCAAAATAATAAATATAATGATTATCATCAAAAAAGAAATCAAAAAAGGAAAAAAGGATAAGTACATTAGACTGATTACCATCAAAACATAAAGACAACCATCAATACTTAATGTAATTTTTTTCTTGAATTTTTGAACCCCTTTCATAAGCTCATCATGCACAAATCTTGCCCAATTGCATCTTGTGATATTCTCTACATCAACAATGGCACGTAAGTGCTTTAGGGATGTGACAACGCTACTTGTTGGTGCCAAAAATGAGCTAATAATGAACATTGTAAATGCTCTCCTAAAATAATCTCTCCCTTTGGATGTTGAAACATTACATTCTCTTGAATGTAATACTTCTTGTAACCATGAGCTTGTCACAGACTTGAACGGGGCAACTAATCTATTTTGCTCTGAAGTCCAATCTTCTTCTTCTGGAAAACTTTTACCAATTGAAGGTAATCCTAGAGCAAACCCAATTTTGTCTGTTGTCACATCGATATCCCCCACCACTAATTCCAGTTTGCTTATTGTTGTGTTATATGCTTTAGAAAGTGCGAGGAATAACCACCTATCAATTTTCCAATCTTGAATAGCCTTCATGGATGAGAATCCCATTTTATCAAAAGTAAGAGAATTTATCGTTGTGAAAACCGAAATGGGAGAACAACGACATTCTATCATTTTCTGCAAACATAAAGTAGAAAATCTTATTAAATTGGGTGCAAACTATGCTAAGTGATATGTGAAAAATTTTATTAAACTGGGTGCAAACTGTACAAGTAAGGTGTGCAAAACGTGACTAAAGTGGGTGCAAATTGTCAAATTGATGTGTGCAAAATCCAATTAAAGTGGGTGCAAACTGTCCGAAAAATGTGTGCAAAAAACAATTATATTGAGTGCAAACTATGCTGAATAAGGTGTGCAAATTCTCATTAAAGTGGGTGCAAACTATCTGATTCATGTGTGCAAAATTTCATTCAGATGGGTGCAAAGTGTCTTGAGTAAAGTGTGCAAAATCCCCTTTTAAATTGGTTCATACCCGAGATTCTAGTTCTTCAAGAGTTTTCTGCTGCATTTTTCTTCTAGTTCCTGTTTCAGATTTCTTTGTAATTGTACTTCTTCGCGGCATCTTAATATCTGGATCTTTTTCCATTTTCAAATAATCACTGCATATTATTAAGAAACATACTATTAACAAAGCTAGTAATCAATTATGCAGTAGCCATTATCAAAGCTCTACCACAACAAAGCTGTACTAACAAATGAGATAATAACTTAATGAATTTTTTCAAAGATTTACAAATTAAAAGTTCCAGCAATATTACTATTATGATTCATCTGCATTCAATGTCATATGTTTATAGATTCAAAAACAGAGGATAATAACTTTAATGTATAAATAAAGAGAAGCTCCAATGCCCCAGAAAAGTAATAATAAAGGTAGAAGAAGATAAGAGTTAAGGGTTGTTAGAGGGACAGGTTCTTTTGCATTTGCTCGTGGCGTTGCGGTAATTTCTCAAACAGGTGTTGGGCAATCTACTCATGAAAATGGTGTTGCTGCGTCTTATCATGTTAAACTTCAGCTTCAATTTCCAAAGCTCTACCACAACAAACCTCTACTAACAACTGAGATAATAACTTAATGATGAATCAAAATCAAAATCAAAATCAAAATCAAAAGAAATTTTATTATAGAGTACTTAAAGATTTTTCATGAATAGACAGGAAACATTGAGTAATATTTTTGGGTGTTATTATGAATTTCTCGTTGCATGTTTTGAATGGATACAGAATGATGGACAGCAAGAAGGTAAGAGTTGAAGAAAGCAATAAATGAACAAAAATCAAAACTCATTAACCTTCACATTAATCTTGAAGAAGCATCACGCATTACTAGAAACGAAGGAGAATGGATAGAGAGCTGAGAGATGCTGTTGCAGAGAGTAACGCCGCTGCTATTGGAGACGCTACTTGGGATGGACAGCGAGCTCAAGAATGCTGATTCGTGTTGAGCGTGCTCTAGCGTTGAGAGCAACAAAGATAGCGCGCAAGGGAGTAGAGGAGAGACTGTGTAAAATTTTGGGGAAGAAGAAGAGAGCGTGGTAAAGGAGCGTGAGTACACGCTCTCTATATGCATTTGGGCTTTATTTTGTTTGAGGTATAAAATTACTAATGCTGGTTGTTTGCTGACCCAAAAGTTAGAAAACTGAGGAAACTCTCAGGGACTAGCAAATATATCAATATCTAACCATCATTCAGCCAGCATGTGTTTTTATACTAGGACTGTCTCACGCGCTATCACAAACGGCTTTCTCTCACGCGCTATCACAAAAGGCTTTCTCTCACGCTCCTCTCCAAGGAACTAGCTGGAGAGCACTGCTAGCCGGATACGCTCTTCTACGATCGCAGTTTCGTTGACAAAGCTTGAAGTTTCACCTTTTACTCTTGGATAAAATTTTCTTCTCTGTCGCTCATTCCTTCTCAGCTGTAGAACAACTCAGAATTTCACTCTCTCTCTCCATGTCAATGATGGAATCAGTGTTAGAAGAACAGAATATTGAAGTAAGCAATTTCTCCCTCTTCTAATTTCATGATTTTTGTAATGATTTTCATAGTGCATCAATGAACACAATGATGATTATGATTATGAATTTCTGAGCTCGCAAAGCATGCTGTTTTTCTTTTTCATAATAGAGTTTAAATTGAATGTACAGAATCCAAATTATAGCTTATTCGCTTTTGATTTTCATAATGCAACAATCCACAATTAACGCAAACTAACTGTTTGATGAAATGACTAAGACAGAAAATATAAAAAATGTTAGTGTTTCTTGTTTGTTGTTTCTGAGTAATGAATAATGGTTTTAGAAGAATGCCCTGCTATCATAAAACACTCTTGATCCATCTTTTTTCTTCTTACTATTATTACTAACATCATCAATTTCTGATATGATGTTATTATTGCTGCTTTCATGATTCTGAATCACATCACCACAATCTTTATCTTTTCTTTCAGATTTGTCAATTTCCATAGGTAGCTTCATTCTTGCTAAGGATTCTGTGAATTGTTTGCATGCTTCTCATATACATATCCACTATTTGTTCTTAATAATTAGCAATAAAAAATGTGCTTTTTGGACTTTCAACTCGACTTTCAATTTTCAGATATTTGGGTCTAGGAGTCATGGTTTTTTTATTTTGCTATTTTCATGTAAAACTTTCAGATATGTGCAAATTCTCCACCCAAAATCCTTTCCTTATTTTCTGGCTGTGACCCTTCATTTAAGGCTCTGCCCTTTATTCAAAGGCGTTCTTCTTCTTTATCCTAAGAATGCACATAATTAAGCCCTAGTAGAGCACATAGTAGTAAAGCCCTAACCACTAATAGTTAATACCTTAAATAACATTACCTCACAATATTTAATAAGAAAGGAAAATAGATAATAAGACAAGATGCATGCTCAATGAAACTGATCTAACCTTAGCTGCTAAGAACCTGAAGTAGAAGAAGAAGCATCAAATTTGTAATTGTTCTATAACAGTAAACATGTTCTATGATTTTCTTGGGGTTGGAGGTACATAATTTCCAAGGGTTAGGAAAGTGAGGCTAATCTAGTTAATAGGTAGTGTTGTGTTTTATGTAGTTGTTTTGTTTTGGTTGGGTTTGTGATGCATTCAAATGCAGTCTGTTGTTGTAGGGTCCTGTTTTGCGTTCTCTTTTGTACAGTTAGTTCCATAAAAGCCTAAAAGTAACTAAAGTAAAAAAGTGCAATCAATAGAGGGATGAACAAACAAATATTTGGAGAGATATATATATATATATATATATATATATATATATATATATATATATATAGAGAGAGAGAGAGAGAGAGAGAGAGAGAGAG
>NC_029785.2:7764746-7783192 GCF_000816755.2 Arachis ipaensis
GGAGATATATATATATATATATATATATATATATATATATATATATATATATATAGAGAGAGAGAGAGAGAGAGAGAGAGAGAGAGAGAGAGAAGGAAAGAGATTAATATTGTATGAACATTAAACATGGGATTATCTTTGTAATTTTGCACACATGAATCAGACATTTTGCACCTACTTTAATAAGATTTTGTACATTTTACTCAGCACAATTTGCATCCAATGTAATTATTTTTTGCACACATGAATCAGACAGTTTGCACCCACTTTAATGAGATTTTGCACACATGACTTAACATAGTTTGCACCTACTTTAATCAGATTTTGATTTACTATCTGATGTATGCTAACTTTTTTACAGTATGTGCCCAAGGTTGGCATGTGTTTTGGAACCATTGAAGATGCAAATCAATTTTATCAGAATTATGCCAAGCGCGTTGGTTTTGTTACTAAGATAAGGTTTACCCGAAGAGTTGGTAAAGATAAGGTTCCTAAGAATCAAATGATCACTTGCAATAGGGAGGGAAAACGCAAGTCTAGAGTTTCACCAATAGAAAAGACCAACCCTAGAACCAACTACAATTGCCCCGCAAGGATTTCTATTAGGTTGAATAAGGAGGGTCTTTGGATTATATCGAAGGTGTGTTTGGATCATTCACATCCTTGTGATCCAGAGATGACAAAACTGTTGACACGTAATAGAGAGATGACTATGCACATGTGTCGAGTCATTGAGAGGAATGATGAAGCAGGTGTGAGACCAAGCAAAACATATCAAGTATTGATGGGTGAAGCGGGGGGTTTCTCTAAGATAAACTTAATGGAAAAAGATGTTAGGAACTATCTCAGCAGAAAGGTACGCAATGTTACGGAAGAAATGGATGCTAGGGAGATGTTGAAGTATTTTACACGGATGAAGGATATGAACTCTGATTTTTATTTTGATATTGAACTTGATCAAAACAAGCGTCTCAAAACTATATTTTGGGCTGATGCTCGAAGTAGAGCAGCATATGAGTACTTTGGAGATGCAGTTTCATTTGATACTACTTATAAAACCAATCGTTACGATATGCCATTTGGTTCCTTTGTGGGGGTTAATCACCATGGTAACTCAATGCTTCTTGGGTGTGGTTTGTTGACAAAGGAAAATCCAGGCTCGTTTACTTGGTTATTTAATGCTTGGCTTACATGTATGCATGGAAAGGCTCCTAAAGGCATTATAACAGACCAATGCCTCGGAATACGAGCTGGAATTGAGAATGTGATGCCAGAGACACGTCATAGGTTATGCATTTGGCACATTACAAAAAAGATTCTAGAAAAATTCAAAAGACACAAGAGATATGAAGAGTTACAAAGTGATTTAAATAATATTGTTTGGGAGTCTATTTCAGAAGATGATTTTCAAAATCAATGGGAAGATTTTCTGATTGAATATGATCCAGAAGATAACAAGTGGCTATCAGGTACTTCTCTAAACATGAATTTTTATATTTTGCACATAGAAATTAGCATATTAGTATTTAAAAAGTATCAAGTGGCTATCATATTCTATTTGCTAGAATTCTAACATGTGTTTGAAGATGCCTCTAGTACAATTTTCTTATTCTAATATTTTTTAAGCTTTAATGCATTACTAACATGTTTATGACAATATTTGCATCCACTTTTGTTAAGTTTGCTTACAAATTTTTTTTATGTATATTTGTTTACTATGATACATAGATATCTATGAAGAAAGACATCGATGGGTTCCAATTTTTCTTGACAACTTTTTTTGGGCTGGTATGAGATCTACACAACGAAGTGAGAGCATGCATTCCTATTTTGACAAATTTTTAAATAACAAGAGCTTGTTGATTCAATTTGTCAAACAATATGACAATTGCCTTGGATGAAAAGAGCAACAAGAAAGGGAGGCTGATGTTGAAGACTATAAATCAATAATACCTTATGCCACTAATTCCTTAATAGAGAAGCAATTTCAAGGTGCCTATACTAATGCAAAGTTTAAGGAAGTACAAAAGCAATTTAGAAAGAAAGCAAATTGTATTTTGCACCTTATGAAAGCAGTTTCTACATCTAAAGTCTATTCTATTTTGGAGGATGTATCTACTTCTAAAGAGAGGGTTTATGAAGTTAACTACAATGCAGAAACGAAGGACATTACATGCATGTGTCAAATGTTTGAATCAAGAGGCATATTATGCCGTCATAGCTTGGTTGTCCTAGGGCATGAACGCATGAGAGAAATTCCAAGAAGATACATTTTGGACCGTTGGAGCAAACTTGTGAAGCGAAGACATAGTGATATTAAGAGCAGCCATGATCCAAGTTTGTTGAATCCAAAAACAGAGAGGTTTGATGATTTATGCTCCCATTCAAACAGTGTTGCTCAATTTGCATCCCAAACAAAGGAAACAAGTGATATCTTATATCGTTATCTTGATATGGCTATGGCGGAGTGTCAAAAGCACATGTTGCTAACTCATCATCTAATGCCAATGAGTTAGATAATTTGCTTACATTAGAAGATGGTGGTAAAGATGGTGGTAAAGATGTATTGTCCATTTTTGTAGGAGGCTGTATAATAAGCATTCAAGATATTAAAAGCCCTCCTTATGTTTCCACTAAGGGTCGTCCAACAAATAGGCTAAGATCTGAAAAAGACAAGATGATAAAAAAGAAGACCGACGCAAAGAAGAGGAAAAGTGAGATAACCGAAAAAGAGGTAAAACATTATTTTATTTTTGTTACCCATGCTATTTTTTTACAATTATTTAAATAGACTTTAGATGTAGAAACTACTTCCTTAAGGTATATATAAAGGATAATCAGTTGTACTTTATAGCCATGCTGTTATTACTTACACTTGAGTGATAGCTTTTTCTATTGTATATAAAGGATAATCAACTTATTAGAGATAGTCAAAGTCTCTCTTTCAACGAACAGGTTCATCCAATAGTTTGTGATTTTTGTGATTTATAAACATATCAATTTTATATATGTGATCTAATATATTTGTTTTTTCTTTTAAATTGTTTCAGCTTCAAGATGCTAACTACCATGTTAATGAGGGATTTGAATCTGATTCAATGGGAGGATCAATGGGAGGATTCATGTCCTTATTGAACTCAATCCATTCATACCAATTCTCAAATGTCGATTGATAGCAAAATAATGTCGAACCAAAAAGAATTTTATTTGGCAATACATTAAAGAGTTCAATTAGCTGATGATTTATGAGACAATTATTATTTTGGACAAGAAATAATAAAATTGATTAGTTTCAAACTCCAATACAGTAGCTTGCTGCTCCTGTTATTCCATTTATCAGTAATAATAATTAATTTGTATATATAACTATATTAACTAGTACCAAATCTATAGCTTGCTAACTTACCCAATTGGACAAACTGCAGTTTTTATCTTCCAAGATTCTTTTCTATATAAATTAAAACAAGTACCAGTTACAATAATAATAATAATAATTATATATTAAGAACGAGATGATGGAGAAATTTGTAAGCAAAATAACTATGGATATATGCATATATGCTTCATTAAAATGGGTGTAAATTAAATTTGTTTATAGGTACAAAATTAGTTTGTAACTAGTATTTTATCCGTAATACTATTACAGGAATATAAATCTTTTTAAATTATGTCGGTCCTAATATTATAGATTATGACACGAAAAATTTATAGCATTAAACTACTTTTATAAAATAGTCGTAAGGGACAAAAGTCCCCGTTGGCTATGAAGACCAGAGTATTAAACAAAATTAAATAATAAATTTTTTAGTTATTATTTTCAAATGAAAGAGTTTAATTTTTTTATTTAATTTTAATATTCGTTATCTAAAATTTGAAAGAATTTAACGTGTATATTTTTAATAAATTTGTTATACTTGCTATTTAAAAATAATATTTTTTCTACATAAATTAAACTATCATGTGTGCAAATTGTCTCATTCATGTGTGCAAAATTTCAATAAGGTAGGTGTAAATTATTTGAGTGAGGTGTGCAAAATCTCATTAAGACGGGTGCAAATTATGTTTAAGACGGGTGCAAATTGTGCTTCATAAGGTGTGCAAAATCCTGTTAAAATGAATGCAAACTGTCTGATTTATGTGTGCAAAATCTCATTATAATAGGTGCAAATTAAACTTATTTATAGATACAAAATTAGTTTGTAATATAACCCCACTCATGCTTCCTGATATGAGAATGAGATCATGGGACATAACAACTACTCCAATTTATATATAAGATCATATAGGATTCATACATAGCTAAAAAAAGAATCATTCATTCATTGAAAACTGAAAAGTCTCTCTTGTGTTTGCTTACATTATATGCTACAGTGCAACTCTTTCTTTCCTAAAAAAAGCAACACACAATGGAAAATGTGCAAAGTAGCATGCACTTGGTTCTCGCAACTAATGCCAAAGCCAAGGTTCAAATGGACTCCTGAACTTCCCCAAAGATTCATCGAGGCAATTAATCAGCTTGGAGGTTCAGAAAGTGAGTGCATACTATATAGTAAAAACTATAAAACAAATCCTTTCTACAAAACAAGTATATCTAATGATCCCTTGAACTCTGTTATATACAAAACAAGTATATCCAATAACCCCTAAAAAGAGATGGTAACTCTAAGTCTTGAATTTTAATTTTTGCGCTTCTTAACGAGAGCTTTCTTTCTAAAGCCCTTCCCAGCCGAACCAAGGCATTCGATCATCAATTCATCAGTATTACATACTATGTAAGGAATTGATTGAGCTGGAGTTGACTTTACCACTCTATATTTCTCTGATTAATTTATAACATCCTTAAGAAAAGGCATTTGAAGGTGATGTAAGCATTTGGATGACCAATTGCTTCCTTAGATTAACGCACTCAAACTGCAATAACAATGTTCACAAAGATCATAAAGTATAAAAAAACATAAACATCAAAAGCAAAAATAAAACTATACAAAAAAACATTTACTTCCTCCCATTCTGGCATGTTGGACACATTAATCTCGATACTACTAGGATTTCACATTTCTACCCATTTTATTACAAACAATCCGCAATCATAGCTGAAAAAACAATTGAATTAAAATTTGGTTAGTCTTATCATGTGCATTTTATATTATTTATAATATAACATAATTAATATAATGCTTACTTATTTGATTGTCTAGGAAGATTCAAATAAATTGGGATCGGGTCATTCTTTGGTAGCTCATAGTTCGGCACAGCTATCGAGACCATTTGTTGAATCAATTTGCTCTAGAAAAAGGTTCATTGTTAATAAATAAAACTATTAAACCACATAATATAATATCATGTGAGCAAAACGAAATTATACCGCATATATGTCTAAGTGCACCCTATCTCCTTTAGCCTCTTTATACAAGAAATCCAAGATAAAAAGTCTCTTTTCATAGATGTCATAAGCATATAGCCACCAGTGATAGTCATAGCAGCACGGCACCAATAACTGCATTATATCATATTTTCTTATTAGAAGTGAAAGTCTTGACCAACAAATCGATTTATAATTTAACAAAGTAATGATGAAATTGTCCAAAACCATAAGTACCAAAGGATACAGAAATACTTCTCATGATTAGGGTCAGCGGATTCAAATGAGGCAAAAGGAGGCATCACTAACTTTAATGTATAAACAAAGAGAAGCTCCAATGCCCATATATCAAGTATAGATTCAAAAACAGAGGATAGCATTAAGTAATATATTCACGTCTTTAACTTTATATGGCCAATTATTGTTATTAGTCTAAAAACAGAGGATAGCATTTTTGTTTCATTTCTGTTCCATTATAAATATTTAATAGCATTCAAATGAAAAAAATTAACACAAGGTAACAGTGACAGGGTATGTGGATAGAAACAGGGTTCTGAAAAAAGTGCAGAGCACAGGGAATAGACACACCCAGAATTAAATAAAGGTAAACATTTTGGGTCTAGTACTATAATCTTAAGGGATTCAACTATGGTAGAGAAGTTTCAACTATGACAGGGAAGGAATGAAATTAATCCACAAATAGCATGACACCAACAAAATAAATACATAGCAAATATAGCTCTGGCACAAACAAAAAAATTAACACAATACATAGAGAATAGTTTTAGTTTTACTCACCCATCTATGTTTTGGAATTTCCTTTTGCTCAAAGAAGCTGTCACCATTCTTTCCAAAATCATCGGGAAGAAGTACATAACTTTTTTTCTTTCTTTTGACCAAGTGTCCCCAATGTGAGAACATCTCTCCTTATATATAAAGAAATAGTTAGATTATAAAGTTTAAACTCTCCAATTATAAAACTGAAAAAGTAGTTTGTAACTTTGTATACACACCAAAACTAAAGCATTTATGCAATAGACGTCAAAGCTAGGTGGCCTTAATTTGTTGAAAAAAAAGACCATATAATTCAGAACCTTCATTTTACAATGTAATGTTAGTTCCAAAACATAATACACATAAAAAAAAAAAAAAAAACAGAAACATGTCACAGTCAAGAAATCTAACCATATTGTTTATCTGATGTCTTGCCAACATTGACATGATATCCTCCCTAATAAGCATTGCTCTAGGTATGTCTTTTAAGATGCACAAAGTCTCATCCTTATTCAACCTATCATCTGTTGCCCAAAAGTATATCTTATCCTTATCTACTTCTGTTAACTTATTGTCCTCTATCACATTTTCTTCTTCCCCTATTTTGTTTTTCTCATCTATCACCTTTTTTTCTTCCCCTATTTTGTTTTCCTCATGTATCATTAGGGAGAATGATGGAATTGATGGTCGCACATGTTCTTATGTCTTCTTGATTGGAGAAGGTATATAAATATCACAGTCTTCTATTTCTAAGAATGCTTGGACTGCACTTTGCACAATTTCTCTCCATTCAGGTTTTATTACATCATCTAAAACATAAAACAGAACATATACACAAAAATTATATTAACGTATGCACACAAAAATGAGATTTAAAATAGAGAGAAATTAAAATCTAAATAATAGGAATGTGAGTGCAAACTATGATTCATGTGTGCAAAATATCATTAAGGTGGGTGCAAAACATCAAATTCATGTGTGTAAAAATTCATTACATAGGGTGCAAACTTGCTGATTCATGTGTGTAAAATCTCATTAAAGCAAGTGCAAATTATCAGATTTATGTGTGCAAAAAATCATTCAGATGAGTGCATAGTGTGCCGAGTAAGGTGTGCAAAATCTCATTAAATCGGGTGCAAAACATCAAATTCATGTGTGCAAAAATTCATTACATAGGGTGCAAATTTGCTGATTCATGTGTGCAAAATCTCATTAAAGCGGGTGCAAATTATTAGATTTATGTGTGCAAAAAATCATTGAGATGAGTGCATAGTATGCCGAGTAAGGTGTGCAAAATCTCATTAAATCTGGTGCAAAATATCAAATTCATGTGTGCAAAAAATCATTACATAGGGTGCAAACTTGCTGATTCATGTGTGCAAAATCTCACTAAAGCGGGTGCAAATTATCAGATTTATGTGTGCAAAAAATCATTCAGATGAGTGCATAGTGTGCCGAGTAAGGTGTGCAAAATCTCATTAAATCGGGTGAAAAACATCAAATTCATGTGTGCAAAAATTCATTACATAGGGTGCAAACTTGCTTATTCATGTGTGCAAAATCTCATTAAAATGGGTGCAAATTGTTTGATTAATATATGCAAAATTACATAACAAAAATCTCATATATATTCACATAATACATAATGCAAAACAAGAAACACTAAGAACTATAATTTATACCCATATTGCTAGGCGATCGCATTGGCGATCTCATGTTGTTTTCATCTTTTTTGTCTTCCCTATTAAATCAATAAAAACAATAATTAAAGATTTGTAAAACAACAAATAAAAAAAAAAATCATAACTATAAAAAAGCACATACACTATTTTTACCTTGTTTTGACCTCCTTCTCCTCATCTTGCTTTGCATCACTATAAAGAAGCACACACTATATTTTACTTTACATTCTCTTTTATTATAAAAGATAAATCAAAACTAATTTTCACCTTTCTTTATCTTTTTGCTCATCTGATACATTGTCATCTTCCTTTGACATTTTGTTGTCATTATTTTGTTCATCAAATCTATAAACAAGAAATTTAATTAGTGATAAAGAGTGTTTGTAATACTCATAGGCTTCAATCCTTTCATTTACAACATCCCAAAACTTTATTTTTTTTTACCTTTCTTTCTTTTCGTTCATTGTGTTATCTTTATTAAGCTCCTTCGCCCCCCCCCCCCCCCCCTTTTCTTAGCCAAATTAGTTGGTGCTCTTGTTGTGTTCTTTGCAAATTTAGCATCAACAACACCTTGCTTAACTAAAAGGGTAACAATACCCTAAAATAATAGTCACATAGATTATATTATACACTCATCATATTATGAAAAACAGAAAAAAAAAATCTAGAAAAGGCTCATGCAGTTTAGTTTAGTTTCAACTTTGTTATTTACCATTGTAATTGTATTCTCTGCAGTTTGCACCAAACTTGCCACTATTTTTCTTTTATCACACTGCATTCAATCTTTAGAGCAAATAACTACACACTAATTCACTAATAAGCACACCATAAAACAGCACAATTAAACTCACAAGACACTTAAAAGAAAAAAAAAAGTTCTTGCATTACATTATAAGGCAATTACATAAAGTAATTAACATAAAAAAAGAAAATCAATGCACTCAACAAATAAGCAGCACTGGAGAAGAAAATCAACTGATGTAATTAGGAGCACTGGAGCAGAGTCCACATCTGCACTCAACAACCTTGGAATGTCATTTTACTAACTTCTAAAACACGACATGCAAATATAAGACTTAGAATAAAATTGAGGCACTATCATAACTATAACTATGCCATTTGAGCATTCTATATAGATAGCAGGATTTCAACAATTAGGAATTCAACACAGTTATATGTATCTCAAACAACACACATCACACATCACACAAGAACACATAAAGGATCAAACCTAATTAATATATTTCCTCTTGGATAAACAAAACGTAGCTGATAACTAGAAGTGAAAAGAATTCAACTTAGAAATGTGCATTAAGGGGTTCATTAATAGAAAGAATTCTGGATATTATAAGCAATCATCAATTTTTTAAAAAAAGAAGCGGATTAACAAGATAAAATAAATAAAACAAACCATCGGCCTTTGCTTTGATGACTCCTGTGTCAACTTCTTTGCAAGTTTTTCTTTATCCCAATAAGCAATCCATGGTGGTGGAGGCCCCATATAATTTTCCTTATCTCCGAATATGTCTTTGTGGTAATAGATAATCTACAAGCAAAATAATAAATATAATGATTATCATCAAAAAAGAAATCAAAAAAGGAAAAAAGGATAAGTACATTAGACCGATTACCATCAAAACATAAAGACAACCATTAATACTTAATGTATTTTTTTTCCTTGAATTTTTGAACCCCTTTCATAAGCTCATCATGCACAAATCTTGCCCAATTGTATCTTGTGATATTCTCTACATCAACAATGGCACGTAAGTGCTTTGGGAATGTGACAGCGCTACTTGTTGGTGCCAAAAATGAGCTAATAATGAACATTATAAATGCTCTCCTAAAGTAATCTCTCCCTTTGGATGTTGAATAATTACATTCTCTTGAATGTAATACTTCTTGTAACCATGGGCTTGTCACAGACTTGAACGGGGCAACTAATCTTTTTTGTTCTGAAGTCCAATCTTCTTCTTCTGGAAAACTTTTACCAATTGAAGGTAATCCTAGTGCTAACCCAATTTTGTCTGTTGTCACATCGATATCCCCCACCACTAATTCCAGTTTGCTTGTTGTTGTGTTATATGCTTTAGCAAGTGCGATGAATAACCGCCTATTAATTTTCCAATCTTGAATAGCCTTCATGGATGAGAATCCCATTTTATCAACTTCAAGTTTTTGCTCTTTTGTAAGAGAATTTATTGTTGTGAAAATCGAAACAGGAGAACAACGACATTCTATCAATTTCTGCAAACATAAAGTAAAAAATCTTCACCTAATTTTAACCATAAGAAATAACAATAATAATAAATCTTATTAAACTGGGTGCAAATTGTGCAAGTAAGGTGTGCAAAACTTGACTAAAGTGGGTGCAAATTGTCAAATTGATGTTGCAAAATCCAATTAAAGTGGGTGAAAACTGTCCGATTCATGTGTGCAAAAAATAATTATATTGAGTGCAAACTGTGCTGAATAAGGTGTGCAAATCCTCATTAAAGTGGGTGCAAACTATCTGATTCATGTGTGCAAAATTTCATTCATATGGGTGCAAAGTGTCCTGAGTAAATTGTGCAAAATCCCCTTTTAAATGGGTGCATACCCGAGATTCTAGTTCTTCAAGAGTTTTCTGCTGCATTTTCCTTCTAGTTCCTATTTCAGATTTCTTTGTATTTGTACTTCTTCGTGGCATCTTAATATCTGGATCTTTTTCCATTTCAAATAATCATTGCATATTATTAAGAAACATATTATTAACACAAACACATATAAATAACCTAGTAATCAATTGTGCAGTAGCCATTATCAAAGCTCTACCACAACAAAGCTGTACTAACAACTGAGATAATAACTTAATGAATATTTTCAAAGATTTATAAATTAAAAGTTCCAGCAATATTACTATTATGATTCATCTGCATTCAATGTCATGTGTTTAACCTTTGACACTCCAGAACATTCTGGAAGCTTAAGTGTTCAGGCTAAAGAAAAAGTATCACCCCAGAAAAGTAATAATAAAGGTAGAAGAAGAGAAAGAGTTAAGGGTTGTTGGAGGGACAGGTTCTTTTGCATTTGCTCGTGGCATTGCGGTAATTTCTCAAACAGGTGGTGGGCAATCTACTCACGAAAATGGTGTTGCTGCGTCTTATCATGTTAAACTTCAGCTTCAATTTCTAAAGCTCTACCACAACAAACCTCTACTAACAACTGAGATAATAACTTAATGAATTTTTTCATAGATTTATAAATTAAAAGTACCTAAGTTTCATAAACTAGATATGATGAATCAAAATCAAAATCAAAATCAAAATCAAAAGAAATTTTATTATAGAGTACTTAAAGATTTTTCATGAATAGACAGGAAACATTGAGTAATATTTTTGGGTGTCATTATGAATTTCTCGTTGCATATTTTGAATGGATACAGAATGATGGACAGCAAGAAGGTAAGAGTTGAAGAAAGCAATAAATGAACAAAAATCAAAACTCATTAACCTTCACATTAATCTTGAAGAAGCATCATGCATTACTAGAAACGAAGGAGAATGGATAGAGAGCTGAGAGATGCTGTTGCAGAGAGTAACGCCGCTACTATTGGAGACGCTACTTGGGATGGACAGCGAGCTCAAGAATGCTGATTCGTGTTGAGCGTGCTCCAGCGTTGAGAGCAACAAAGATGGCGCGCAAGGGAGTAGAGGAGAGACTGTGTAAAATTTTGGGGAAGAAGAAGAGAGCGTGGGAAAGGAGCGTGAGTACACGCTCTCTATATGCATTTGGGCTTTATTTTGTTTGAGGTATAAAATTACTAATGCTGGTTGTTTGCTGGCCCGAAAGTTAGAAAACTGCTGGCCCTCTAGCGGTGCTCTTATAATAATGGTATAGCTAAAATAGCTTGCATTTATATTAATAAGAATTCTGATAGGAGAAAATAATTCAGAACATCTGGCTGTATTAGAGGCCAGCTTCAATTCACAGTTAGGGGGAGCAGTATTCGAAAGATATTAATCTTTTCTACCGGTGCGAGTGTCTCATCATAGTCTTCTCCGTATTTCTGGGTGTAGGCCTTAACAACTAATCGGAGAGGCTCGTATCCCTCTCTTTCTATTAGCTCCATGCGTAGCTTGGATCTTGACGCCATGTATGCACTGGAGTTTTCCGAATATGCGAACATAGGTACATGAACAGTGGGAAATATGTTTCCTTAATTTTGTATTGACGAATCAATGAGCGACAATTTATTATTGTTATAGGTGTTGCTGACCCTGAGGATGGGAAGTTCCGGATCAGAATGGAGTACAGTTTTAGAAAATCAATCATTGTGGCAATTCGGAGTTACACTATCTTCAAAGGAGTCGATTACGTTGTTTACGACTCCGAGCCATAGATGTTCTATGCAATATGCAAGACTTATGGACGTGGGTGCGATTGGCTTATCCGAGCCAGCTTGATACAGAAGAAAGCTTGCTGGGAGATTCGAAGATACAACGGAAGGCACACGTGTTCCATGGGAACGATCTCATAGGATCATTTCAAGTTGGACTCAAACACGATTGCTGAGGCCATGAAGCCGTTGGTTGAATCTGACCCATCCATAAAGGTGAAATCTATAATTGCAGAAGTCCAGGCAAGATTCAACTTCACCATTAGTTACCAAAAGGCTTGGTTGGCAAAGCAGAAGTCTATAGCGAAAGTCTTCGGTGGATGGGAAGAATCTTACGGAGCTCTGTCATTGTGGTTCTCCGTAATGGTTCAGAAGATGCCTGGTTCACAAGTCCAGATAGAAACACGACTCCTGTATAATGGGAGTGAAGAGGTGACTGGTGTCAGAATACTTCATCGGGTATTCTGGAGTTTCAATCCATGCATTAGAGCCTTCAAATATTGCAAGCCGCTGGTTCAAGTTGACGGCACCTACCTATACGAAAAATATAAAGGTTACCTTTTAGTTGCAGTTGCACAAGATGGGAATAAAAACATTGTGCCAATTGTCATTGCCATCGTAGAGGGTGAGACGACTGATGCGTGACACTTTTTTCTTAGTAATTTACGAAGGCATGTTGTAAGAAGAGACAACGTGGGTATAATCTCCGATCGTCATGAGTCAATCCGGGCAACAGTAAACCGTAGTGGAGAAGATTGGAAACCTCCAAGAGCATGGTGGATGTTTTGTATTCGGCACATTGGTAGAAACTTCTGAAGGGAATTCAAGGTCCCATATTTGCAAGCTTGTGGTCAACGTTGCGTATTCAAGGACGGTGGAGGAGTACAACATCAATTACAAGAGGTTGCAAGAATGAGGCGAGGCATATGCCCGTTGGTGCGACAACATCGACCTACCTCAGTAGGTGTTGGCAATTCGAGGGATATCGATGGGGTCACATGACAACAAACCTTGTCGAGTGCATTAATTCAGTGTTGAAGGGTGCCTGAAATCTGCTTGTCTTGGCGCTCGTCCGAGCAAGATATTATCGGTTGAATGAGCTATTTACGCGGAAGAGTTCTGAGACTTACCAGCGCAAGCGTGCTGGATTTACTTACTCTGAGTTTTCCACTTAGCAGATAGAGTCAAATATGCAGCGTGTAGGAAACATAGTCGTGCACCGGTTTGATAGAAGAAATGAGGTGTTTGAGGTGCGTGGAATGCCAAGCAGATGAGTGTTAGTAGTTGATCTTACACAACGAAAATGCAACTGTGGGCATTTTCAGGTGGAGCGACTTCCATGTTGCCATGTTATTGCATGTTGTGCTGACCACCGCCTCGATTGGCAGGTGTATGTTGGTGATGTGTACAAGATGTTGCAATTTTGCAAGGTCTACCGAATTGAGTTTGTCCCAATGGGCGACACGGCGACATGGCCTAATTACCCGAGACCGACGATGGTCGCGAATCCTGCCCTGAGACGAATGTCCAAAGGTCCTCCCAAATCAACTCGCTATTTGAATGAAATGGATTCACGGAAAATGCGTGATCCACGGATATGCCGTCTTTGCGGGAGGTAGGTTCATAGTAGTAGTAGATGTCCGTAACGTGCTGGACCGAGTGGGGTTGGTGGCAGTGGTGGTTCATAGGGTTAATGTATTTCTAAGTTAATGTATTTCCAAGTTAATGTAGTTTTAAGTTAATGTATTTTTAAGTTAATGTATTTCCAAGTTAATATATTTTTAAGTTAATGTATTTCTAAGTTTGCTTCGACTGACTGTTAATTACAACTAATAGAAATATTAAATAATACTGAGTTCGAATGAACTAAACATGATTGCAACTAACACTAGCGATTAGATAATACTGAGTTCGACTCAACTAAAGACGCATACAACAAATACAAAGTTTAGATAGACTAAGTTCAACTCAATTGAAGACGCATACAACTAATACAAAGATTAAATAGACTAATTTCGACTAATCAACTCACGGCTTCCTCTTAAAAAATCCCATCGTCTTGGTCACTATCTTGTTAACACTTGATGGAGTAAACCTGTTCGGTGGACGGACATCTGTCGTAAGTTGTACTGATGACTAACTCCCTGTTCCTCTACTAGACCTGGCCCACCTGCGGCTGGCGGAGCTGAAGGACTAGGGATATACTCGTCAACAACCTCCGATTGTGTCGGTGCATTCAAGTCAAGACCGCTCGGAGCATCAGTTGGCACATTCATACGACCTAAATCGATCTCAAGATGCAGATCAATGCAACCACTCGCTCAACTATCAAGTGTGGGGGTACGATGGATTCGATGAGAGGATTCATCCACTGATGCCTGTCGTGACTGCGGCGACTGCTAAGGTGGCGCTGCATCGAAGACATCCTTAAGAGGAGCACCACCATCAAGGAAATGACGGATGATACTGCTCAACCTGTGGTGAAAATGCGGGAAAGTCTGCATACTGAAATCACATATGGACATGTTTGTGCTAAGGCAGACTATGGTGGCTGTGGTGGCTATGGTAGCTGTGGTGGCTGTCCTGGCTGTGATGGTTGGGCTATGGTGGCTGAGGCAGTGGCGGGAGATAATAAAGAAATGGCTGAAACACTGCATATGGCTGCTGGGGTGGCTGCTGAGGTGGCTATTGAGGAATGAACTCCAACAACCTCAAGTACATCCAGAATGAATCAATGTACCAACGATGGTAATCTGCAGACGTGCTAAAGTTGGAGATCGGTTGCGAATTCCTATCTCGCAACCGACTATTGTGGCGGTTTCCCCATTGCTGAATCCAATCGTCTAGTATCGTGCTCGAATCATGGCACTGTACTCCCCGAAGAGTGTAACAATGCTGGTCAAGAGGGATGCCATGTGCCAGCAGAGGGGGGGACAGTGCATACCCGTACTGGCGGACCACTCGGTCCACAGGATGCCATTCAACACACTTGAAGGAAACCAACGGCCCTACCATGTCACACACATCAAGGTGGTGGTATAACTCGGCCGGGATGATGATGCCGAGATATGACCGAAAAATAAACTGCAAAACGTTGCATGGGATAAGTTAGATTATTAATACTGTAAATTATTCTTAATAACTTAAGACAAATACTGACATCTTTCATGTAGTCTATGTCATGCCTAATAGACGCTACTCTCCTCGACATCCACGCCTTGGTTCGTGGATGATGACTCCACCTGCAATACACAATGTTATAACAGAGTTTAAATTACGTCTTGCCAGTAAAACATAAATAAAACACAACACAAACTCTAATAAACTATGTACTGTTACGGTGTTACCTGCGTGCAACCGGTATCTCAGCGGGTGCAAGCTGATGTCTCAGAATGGGCACAAGAAAGAGCATTCGCTCCCATACCCAAACAAACAACAAATCAAGCGGGCAGTGCAATCGTACCGTGAAGAGGTACGAGAGTTGCTGACCCCCCAACTGTAAGTGCCGATCTGCTCAAAATTTTGGAGTAGTGGCAGATACTTCGCGTGGGCATACGCCATCAACTTATCCGTGAAGAGGGTGGTTTCCAGCAGACAGAAAATGTGACACCTAACGTATCGCTGAACAGAGTCCCAAGTATCTAGAGGCTGTGTGTCTCTGATATGGTGAACCCAGGACAGCTTTATGTAACTTTTAGATGAACTACTCAGGACGGGTTCGCTGCCAAAAATCTCCATGCTATGGTTGACCAAGAAGTCTTGACTGCTATCGGTCCAACCGGTCACAACCTCTCCATCAATCGGTAGGTCAAATATGTGTAACACGTCCTCCAGTGTCACTGTAACCTCACCGGCTGACAATACGAAGGAATGAGTCTCTGGCCTCCACCTTTCCACAAGAGCAGATAGCAAGCCGGAATGCCCTCTGATCTGTCCCACTCTCGATATATGGTAGAATCATGTTGTTCGTAAAGCCTGCTCAACCGCCGGGTGCCACTATTCCGACAGATCAAGCTTACGAGGCAGAATATTCCTGTTAGCCTGGGTACAGGACAATCAAAATACAAATGACAAATTATTAAAAATTAAAAAATAGATATTACAACTAAATAAAATTAATATTACAACATAAAAGAATAATATAAAATTCAAAACTTAATATTATTAATTATATTACACATTATATTAACAGAAATAACAAACTTACATAATTAGGATGTCTCAAATAGTTGATAATATGATCTTCTAGAGACGTATAATCACGTACCATTTTAGACGTACTAAAATCACTTTAGTTAAAATCAACTTACTCACTCTCCAAACCTAACCCCAAACCCTTGTACTCAAAACTCTCCAAACTCTTCAAAACCCTTGCACCAACCTTCACTAACTATCCAAAACCATTTACCACCAACCCTCACTCACTCTCCAAAACCCTTCACCACCCAACACTCACTTCACCGCCTAACCTTCACTCATACACAACTAAACCCCAACCCTCCCTCAAACACCCCGAAATCCTCCCTCAAACACCTGCTCCCAACCCTCACTCACACAATGTCACAACCAAACCCCAGCACCCTTTTATACACCCCTAAATTCACCATCCCTTCACCAACCCACGGCACCCATTTACTCCTCTCACTTCCTGTTGCATGGCATGTCTCTTACATGGAGACACCTTGGGAACCAGCATTCAACATGCAACATGCGTGCTACTGAGAGACCGCCACATGGTCTGGAGACGCTACGCTGCACGGTCAACACGCGACCTGCGTGCTGCTAGGGAGTAGCCACGTGGAATCACGCAGTCTGCGTGTTGCTGCGATGCTGCCACGTGTCGAATCCCTGCGAAGAATCTCTGCTAAAGTGGTCTCAGAAATCTGCGCGGAATCTCGGTAACAGTAACACACGGGGTGCGTGTTGAACCATAGCTCGACACGTGGCGAATCTCTACTGTGAATCTCTGCTAAAGCTGTTTCGAATCTCTACTAAAGGTAATATGCAGATTGCGTGCTATAAGTACAATTCTGATACATCTATATTTCTGTAAAACACTCCAAATACCAATATTTAACAAAAACATCCCTTTCTTTTCCATATTTAAAATAATTTCTGAAAAAATGTGTGTAACATTGTTATATTACTACGCTACAATATTATTCCTAGCTTAACCTAGCACGTATTTAATCTCCGTGTTATAAGTGCAATTCTGATACATCTATATTTCTGTAAAACACTCTAAATACCAATATTTAACAAAAACATCCCTTTCTTTTCCATATTTAAAATAATTTCTGAAAAAATGTGTGTAACATTGTTATATTACTACGCTACAATATTATTCCTAGCTTAACCTAGCACGTATTTAATCTCCTTTGTTGAAACATAAGCAATTGTTGTTTCTTGTTAGTTTTTACATCACGTAGCATTATACTTTGGTATTATGAAGAAGAAAGAACAAAGGAATACACAAGTCATTATGAAAGTGAAGCAACCAATGCAAATAGAATTAACAAGTCAGATCCATGAACGTGAAACGAACAGTGTGTTAGAAGGGAAGGAAATATTGTCGGTGGAGCACGTTCTATTAACGTCAGATGCACTTTCATCCACCGTCCACGTGGAAGCCCCTGCACCGTTCAAGCTAGGTTAATCTAAATCACAGCGACATTAAACTTTTATTGTTTTTCCACAACCAAATTAACCGATACACCAAACTTCAGCTTCAATTACAAATCAGTATGGGTGAGCTTTCACTGGTCAACGATCCACGTGGAATGTCAAAGACGGTCGTGATTACAATATTAAATACAAGTCCTTCTAATTAATTCGGTAATTGGCACCTTGGCAGCTACCTAGTAGCTTAGCTTGTGCGGACCACCTTGTCGTTCCCAGAAAAGGGAGCTTTCCACTTTACAACGTGCAAGTGTGCAACTATGTGAAATTGCGAATACGATTCTGTGCTTCTTGTGGTATATAGATTACCTTATTTGGTCAAAATTATATTCATTTGAGTATTTGACATCATTAATGTACACGGTATGCATTTTCTTGGGTTCTTTTTTTTAAAAAAGTAAGTTTTATAATAAACTTGGAAAAATACTAAAAGACCTACCAAATTTATTATTTTTATCAATAATTAGTTAATAATATTCAAAATTATAACTAAAAAATTATCTTAAATAATAAAATGTGATTGTGAAATTAATAGTCAAATTAAGCAAGTCAAATTATTAGATTATTGTAT
>NC_029785.2:7783211-7787588 GCF_000816755.2 Arachis ipaensis
ATTAATTATCATTTCCTTATTTTTAAAAACTTTTTAATATTTTATTTAAAAAACTAAATTTATTATGAAATTTATCAAAAACATATTTGTTTTATTTTTTAACAATGTTTGGATTTAATACTTTATACCATAGACGTAATATATATTTTGCAATTGTAAAAACAGATAATTAATAAAAGAAAAAACTAATTATCATATACTGTTAATGCCAAAAAAAATTATACAAATAATTAATAATCGTGTATTATTATTGTTCATACCCTGACCCAATAATAAAGGTCCAGGATCCAAGTAAATAGGCCCAACCCAAAGGGTTGGCCCTCACCCAGTACCAGCCTTCATCCCAAGAAGTCGGTACTGAACACGACCTGCTCCAAAGAAGTCGGATACGAGGGTTAGCTGGCAGATAATACTCATTCGAATGAGTAACTACCCCTAGAAACTCTCTAACCACTTCATAGAGCCATATCTTAACCTCCCTAAGATATGGGAACGGTTATCCACCTAAAAAGGTGGCACTACTTCAGCGGTGGTTATTGGTTCACCACTATAAATACGCTGACACCATTCAGGTATCCCTAAGTTCCAATACTCTTTAACCTGCTCACACTCTTGCTAACTTAGGCATCGGAGTGTCTTTGCAGGTACCACCCCCCATTCTTTCACACATACAAGTCGGACGGAGGAACGCCGAATAACAGATCCATTCGAAAGCCACCTCCTTCATACGTTTGGGCCAACCAACGCCTTCTAGCCCGTTAATCTCCGGTTACCCATCGTAACATTGGCGCCGTTGCCGGGGACCCGAGAGATCAACCAGTGATGGCGGATAGATCCCCTGAAGAGGGTCATGTGGAGACAGATTCTGAACAAGAGAATCTGAACACTGGAAACAATGAGGCAGACCAGACCCTTCACTAGGAAGCCAATGATCAACACAGGGAAGGCACCTCCGGAATCAAAAATCCGAAGGTAAACTCCTCGGAGGGGCGCAAATCAGAAAAAGAAGGACCATCCCACGCAATTGAGCTCATGGGATTAGTCCACAGTCGCCTCGAGCAGCTAGAACAGGAACGGGAACGACAAAAAGAAACCGAAAAGAACCTAAAAGAGGAGATGGAGCGACGAAAAGAGTTAGAAAGAAAACTCTTAAAGTTAGAATCCTCCCTCAAAGGTGAGAACTCCCACAACGGTAGAGAAGATTCTCCCTTAGGAGAGAAAGATCCTTTTAGCGAGGACATAATGAGGGCAAAAGTTCCGAGAAACTTTAGAAGCCCCGATATGGACCTCTACGACGGAACCACTGATCCAAAGCATCATCTGAGCAACTTTAAAAGTCGGATGTATCTGGCTGACGCTTCTGATGCTACGCGATGCAAAGCTTTTCCGACAACCTTGTCAAAAGCAGCGATGAAGTGGTTCGACAGCCTCCCTTCGAGGTCAATTACCAGTTTTGAAGACCTCTCAAGAAAGTTCTTGATGAGGTTCTGCATCCAGAAAGACAAAGTAAAACATGCACCAAGTCTCCTGGGAATAAAACAGGAAGTCGGGGAGTCCTTATGGGCCTATATGGAAAGGTTCAACAAAGCATGTTTGGAGATTCAAGACCTGCCCACCGAAGCAGTCATCATGGGGCTAGTCAATGGTCTTAGAGAAGGTCCCTTCTCACAGTCCATATCAAAAAGACACCCCGCCTCTTTAAGTGATGTACAGGAAAGAGCTGAAAAGTACATCAATATGGAAGAAAACGCTAGGCTAAGAGACCCGAGTTCACGACCCGGTCACCCTCCCTCAACGAAAGAGAGGGAGAGGGAAGCTAAGAAGAAGGAAGAACTCGGCCTCGATAGGCCAAGAAAATATCACTCTTATACTCCACTGAAAGTTCCTGTAGTGGATGTATACAGAGAAATTTGCAATACCGAAAGGCTGCCTCCTCCCAGGCCCATTAAAAATAAAAGAGGGGGGAGCCGCGGTGATTACTGCGAGTACCATAAGATATATGGGCACTCCACAAACGACTGTTACGACCTTAAAAATGTGATAGAAAAACTGGCCAGAGAAGGTCGGCTTGACAGATATCTCATAGAAAGGTCGGACAGTCATGGAAAAAGAAAGCGAGATGATATGGATAGAAGAGACCCACCACCACAAACTCCAGAGAGACATATCCATATGATCTCAGGGGGGTTTGCGGGAGGGGGACTCACAAAATCCTTTCGTAAAAGACATCTCAAGAGAGTTTACCAGGTCGGAGAGGGGTCCTCCGACCTTCCAACCATTTCATTCACAAAGGAAGATGGGCGAGGAATAATCCCTGGGCACGACGACCCAGTGGTAATTACCATGATCCTGGAAAATGCCCATCTCCACAGAATACTAGTAGACCAAGGAAGCTCAGCGGACATTGAAAAATGCAGGGGCCACATATCAGAGGCTGATGAATAAGGTGTTTGCCCCTCACCTAGGGAGCTTAATGGAAGTGTACGTCGACGATATGCTGGTAAAGATCAAGAAAGAAGTCGACCTCTTGTATGACCTTTCGCAAGTCTTTGACACCATAAGGTTGCACGGGATGAGACTAAATCCTGCAAAGTGCGCCTTCGCGGTGGAGGCAGGAAAATTTCTAGGATTCATGCTAACACAAAGAGGGATCGAAGCCAATCCCGACAAGTGTAGAGCTATCCTAGAAATGAGAAGCCCGACTTGTTTGAGAGAGGTCCAACATCTGAATGGCCGACTAGCAGCTCTCTCCAGATTTTTGGCAGGATCAGCACTAAGATCCCTTCCACTGTTCTCCCTATTGAGAAAGGGACACCAATTTGAATGGACTCCCGAATGCGAGGAGGCGTTCCAAAAGTTCACAAAGTTTTTGAGCCAACCTCCTATTTTGACCCGACCTGTAGCCGGAAAAGACCTCGTCCTATACCTATCCGTGGCAGACAAGGCCGTCTCAGCAGCCTTGATAAGAGAAGACGAGGACGGTCAACACCCAATCTATTTTATCAGTAAAGTTCTACAGGGCCCTGAGCTAAGGTATCACAAATTAGAAAAGTTTGCCTACTCCTTAGTGGTAGCCTCTCGAAGGCTACGGCCTTACTTTCAAGCTCACACAATAAGAGTCCGCACGAACCAACCCATGAAGCAAATCCTCCAAAAGACGGATGTTGCAGGAAGAATGGTTCAATGGGCAATAGAGCTCTCCGAGTTCGACTTGAAGTACGAAACTCGGACGGCGATCAAAGCCCAGTGCCTCGCCGACTTCATCGCAGAATATGCAGGGGATCAAGAGGATAAACCAACTACATGGGAACTCTATGTAGATGGATCCTCCAATAAAACAGGAAGCGGCGCAGGCATAATATTGGTAGACGAAAGGGGAACCCAGATAGAGGTTTTCCTCAAGTTTGAATTCCCAGCTTCAAATAATCAGGCAGAATATGAAGCCTTGATTGCAGGATTGAAGCTGGCAGAAGAAGTCGGTGCTACGAAGGTAATGATATACAGTGACTCTCAAGTGATGACCTCCCAAATAAAAAGGTGATCCGAGCTGGATTCTACTGGCCAACCTTGCAGAAAGATGCCACAGACTTTGTGAAAAAGTGCCAACCATGTCAAATGCATGCAAATTTCCACGTGGCCCCCCCAGAGGAGCTCATCAGTATCACCTCCCCATGGCCCTTTGCGAAATGGGGAATGGATTTATTAGGTCCTTTTCCCCAGGCGCCAGGACAAGTCAAATACCTGATAGTGGGAATAGATTATTTCACAAAGTGGATAGAAGCAGAACCACTGGCCACCATCACTGCACAAAGAAGTCGGAGGTTCCTCTACAAAAATATAATCACAAGGTATGGGATACCTTATTCCATTACCACAGATAACGGAACCCAGTTCATCGACTCCACCTTTAGAAGCCTAGTAGCCAGTATGAACATCAAACACCAGTTCACCTCAGTGGAACACCCACAAGCCAATGGGCAAGCCGAAGCAGCCAACAAAGTCATACTGGCAGGGCTGAAGAAAAGATTACTGGCTTCGAAAGGAGCTTGGGCTGAAGAGCTCCAACAAGTACTATGGGCTTACAGAACAACCCCCCAATCCGCCACTGGAGAAACACCCTTCCGACTAGTTTATGGCGTAGAAGCGATTTAAGCTCGACAAAACGTGAAAATCCCATGAACCGACCTAGATGGTCGTCAGGATAAAACGACGAGGTACAAGTCGGCGTAAAGAGGCTATAGAAGTCGATCATGATAAACTCGGGAGCACTCCGACTCATAAGTCGGAAAGCGAAGTCGAGTAAAATTAAAATGAATCGCAAAAGTAGCCTAAGTCACGAAAAACTCAATGAAACAAAATTGAGTACTAGGAATAACA
>NC_029785.2:7788231-7790111 GCF_000816755.2 Arachis ipaensis
GAAAGGTTTTTTCCAGAAAAGATCAAAGAGTCAAAAGAACCACGAATAGAAAAGCATGCGCGCATAAGGTAACTCAAAACCCTTATTCGAAAAAGGGCATTCATTTAAACGCTAAATTAAACCCTTATTAAAAAGGGTATCGAAAACTTGTTTTGTTTACGGCCCTAAAAGGCCAAAAAATTGTTGCAAACATCAACAAATAAATATAAAAGAGTTTAAAAAGAGGGGCCCACAGGCCGGGCCCCAATAGCCAAAATCACTTCTTAGCAAGAGGAGTAGAAGGATCACCACCACCAGGACCAGGAGTTGGAGAGAAAGTCAGAGGAGCGCCAGAAGAACTCGGAGCGTCCTTAGAGCGAGGAGGGGACTCTATGATCCTCTGCCCTCGAGTCTTCAAATCAGACTCAGACTCCACCACGGGGACAAGAGGATCCACGATGGCACCATCAATAACAATCTTATCAGGGTCCAAAGGAGAAAGGTCCAAGTCAGGAGCAATGACTCCGACCTGCTCCTTAAAAACCCTCCAAGCCTCATCAGCACCATCCGCAATAGAGTCCTCCAACTCGGTATAGGCCTTCCGGGCATTCAGCAAGTCATTCTTTACAAACACAAGATCAGCAAATAAACTGTTGTAGCTGGCTTGCGCTGCCTTCCTCAAATCCACCTCCATGTTGCATTGGGCTTGCAACTTCTTCTCCTTCTCCCGGAGGCTGCCTCTCTCCTCCTTCAGCTTGGCAACTTTCCCCTCCAACTCCTTCTCATGCTCCTGATATATGCGAAGCCTGCCTTCCAGCTCCTCGACCCTCGAGGTTGTCCCTAAAGAGCTGAGAGGAGTCTTCTCAAATATATCTAAGAGTTTGCCACAAACCCCCGCCGTCTTGAGACTCTCCTCAACCACAGTGGTGAGGTAGTGCCGAACAGAAACATCATCCATACTCATACGAGCATGAGGATAAATGTTCTTTCGGACGAACGCAAGAGCGTCCGCCTCACCAGAAGCGCCAGACTCTAAGGTCTTGCGCTTCTTCGGCTCTGGTTCAGGAGTAGGTCGGACAGGAGGGGGTGGCAGAGAGGAAGCAGAGGAAGAAATTACAATAGGTTGGGAGGGAGTCCCGACGTTCCGAGGAAGAGGAGGAGGAGAGACAACCGCCCTAGCACCACCAGATCTGGCACGAGACCTTGCCTTGGCTTCCTGAACCCTCTGGTAAGACTCTTGAGCGTTTTTCTTTGCCATCTCTGCAAAAACAAATTGATAGCTAAAAGTCAGACAAGTCGGTAAAAGAAATTGCAAGTCGGAAATAAATGAGAAACGCAAAAAGCTACCTAGTTGTGACTGAACAAAGGTCGGCGACCCCTGGAGAAACTTTTTAAAACTCTCTAACCACTTCATAGAGCCATATCTTAACCTCCCTAAGATATGGAAACGGTTATCCACCTAAAAAGGTGGCACTACTTCAGCGGTGGTTATTGGTTCACCACTATAAATACGCTGACACCATTCAGGGAAATAAAAACATGTATATAACCAAAATCTAATATAATTAAACTTTATTCCTTCTCCAGAGAAACCAGAAAGGATGCTCAAGTCACGTGATGTACTTCTCGACTTGTTTCTTTTACTCCCCAAATCTTTCCATTTGGCTTCTCTTTCATATTCTTTTTGAAGAACCTCCTAAGTCCTAAATAAAATTCCAAAAGTCCAAACTATACCTTATACTTTTTGTTAAAATTTGTGTTTAGGAGATGGAGAATGAATTCTCTCCTTTTTTTTTTTATTATTTGGTAAAGTATAATTTTTTATTTTATATTTTTTAAACAAAATTAAAAAAATATAAAAAAATATGTAAAAAAAAACATTGAATGAAACAAAAGATCAC
>NC_029785.2:7792533-7805315 GCF_000816755.2 Arachis ipaensis
TCACACCATATTAAATAATTAAGGAAAATTTTTTGAGATGAACCACTCTCTTTAAGAATTGATTGAAGGAACTGAGATGACTTTGTGTCTACTTCAAATAATGACAGGGTAATTATAAAAGATTTCGATATATAAATTAACAAAAATTTTAGATAAAATTTATGGAAATTAGAATTGAAAAATGCATAAATCTAATGAAGTATTTATAGAGATAAATAATGATTAAATCATCACTTCTGAATTTTTCTATTTATAGTAGTAAAAAATTTTTTCTTAAATAATAGCAAAATAGAAAAGTATAGGTAAATAATAAAAATACTAAATAATGTGAACAATAGATATATCGAATGTTCATTTTATTAGGTGTACAGATAGTTATTATAATATTAAAATCTAGGTAGGTAATTTGAAAGTATAGTGTGTTTTTATTTAATTAGTGATTGTTCATGTTGTTAAAAAAAATCATTGGTTATCTAGCATAACTCTTTAAAAATTATTCTATGTAAAGATAATTTGTTGATATGTAAATATAACATCTAAAATATTGAGGTGACAAGACGATGTAAATTCAGGTGAAATTGACTTCACGTGAAGTTTATATCTGAGAGCCGTTAGATAATTTGACTGATTTGACTAAATTTTCATTCAACGACTCTTAGGTATCAACTTCACATGAAGTCGACTTCACCTGAGTTTCCACTTGACAAGATACTTATTGCACAAGTCGAGTCGGGTACGGATCGTATTGTCCGTGTCCCAAGTAGGTCGAGTATGTCAACTCACTTGACTTTTTGGATAAATCTTAATAGTTTATGGTGAATACTATGGTACCTATCACATTGTACCTAAGTTACTAAAAAAAGTAAATAAATAATATTTAATAAATTTTAATATTTTTTTTTATTTTAAATATTTTTTTTTTTAAAAAATAAGTTAGACAATTTAAACATCATAACAAAAACATCATAAAATTCACCATAATTTATAATATTTAATATAATAATTTTTTTTCCCAATTAAATAATTAATAGGCTATCAAACTCACATAGCACCGCCCCGTATGCCGCATATTTATAATTTATAACAAATCATTTCTTGACAATGGCATAAACCGTAATAATCTCCAATTCAAGCCCTATTTAGTATTTACTATTCACTCCTTATTACTATTTCTTTGTCTCTCTGTCCTTACTTCTCAGTCTAAAGTGTTCACTTTCCAGTTTCCACCCGAGTCTGCAGATCTCATTCTCCGTCTTAACTTCGGAGTTCGGAACCTTTCAGAAATGCAGCCGCTCCGGCTTGCGAATCTAGCGGCCCTTGTGGTCACGCTACTCCTCTTAGCCGCCGCCACAACCCATGCACACAACATAACCCGCATTCTGGAGAAGCACCCCGACTTCTCCACCTTCAACAAGTACCTAACACTAACTCACCTTGCGCCGGAGATCAACCGGCGAACCACCATAACAGTGTGCGCCATTGATAACGGTGCCATGAACGAGCTGCTGTCGAAGCACCCTTCCATCTACACTCTGAAGAACATCCTGTCCCTCCACGTCCTCCTCGACTACTTTGGCGCCAAGAAGCTCCACCAAATCACCAACGGCACCGCCCTTGCCGCCACTATGTTTCAGGCCACAGGAACCGCCCCCGGCTCCATGGGATTCGTCAACATCACCGACCTCCGAGGCGGAAAGGTGGGCTTCGGCGCCGAGAATAACGGCGGGGCCCTCTCCGCATTCTTCGTGAAATCGTTGGAGGAAATCCCTTACAACATATCGATAATACAGATCAGCAAGCCACTCCCCTCGGCCGCAGCGGAAGCCCCTACACCCGCACCCAGCCAGCAAAATCTCACCTCCATAATGTCCCGCCATGGCTGCAAGGTCTTCGCCGACACCCTCTCTGCCTCCCCCGACGCTATGTCCACCTTTTCGGACAATGTGGATGGCGGACTCACCGTCTTCTGCTCCATGGATGACGCCTTTAAGGTAATCACCATTAATTAGTTAGTTAGTTACATCCTAACTGTCAATTTGGACAAATTAGTTAGTTACTTTGTTGTAACCGTTTTGTTGGCTTCTGAAGGCATTCCTACCCAAGTATAAGAACCTAACTGCAGCTGGGAAGGCGTCGTTGCTGGAGTACCATGCTACGCCTGTTTATGAGAGCATGGCTATGTTGAAGTCAAACAATGGTTTGATGAACACGCTTGCTACCGATGGAGCCAGCAAGTTCGACTTCACCGTGCAGAATGACGGTGATCAAGTCACGCTCAAGACCAAGATTGTTACTGCCAAGATCACTGGCACGCTCATTGACGAAGACCCGCTCGCGATCTACACCATTGATAAGGTTCTGCTTCCCAGGGAGCTTTTCAAGGCCCAGGCTCCGTCTCCTTCGCCCGCGCCCGCACCGGAGCCAGCCGTCGCGGACGCTCCTGCATCGCCGAAGAAAGGGGGAAAGAAGAAGAAGCAGAAGGCGGCCGACGCGCCGGCAGATGAGGAAACAGCGCCTGCGGATTCGCCCAGTGACGCCGCCGATGAGAGTGCTGACGACGGTAATGGCGCTGTTAGGTTTAACGGCGCAAGGTACGTTAACGTCATATTCGTGGTTGTGACTTTGTGCTTTGGGTTTTCGTTGCTGTAAACTGTGACCTCTGTAACAAAAAGAGAAAGAAAAGCTAATTACTTAAATTATAAGGCTCTGTTGCTGTTACTGTTGCCGTTGTTTTAGCTAGGAGTTAAAGGGAATTTGAAATGGTGTTCCCTTTAGCATTTTTCTTTGACTGTTTGTATTTTTAGTTGATTAACTATTTTGTTGACGATGTAATTTATTTTTGGCGGTGAGTGATTGTAATGTAATTGTAAAGCTGCAAAGCTGAAAATTGAAAATTGAGTTTGCCTTACTATCCTTTTCCCCTTCAATTATTGCGTACTTTTGTTTCTATGAAGCACCATTAGGTTTGTTATATGATGATTATTATAGATTTGGTTAAAATCATGAGATTATCAATGTGTCTATGTCGGTCCTATCTCTACAATTAGTTCCGGAAATATTCATGTGAGGCTGATGAATGTGCTAAGCGGTTAAAGGACTATAGGAGAAGAGTAAACTCTTATTTTCGCGACACTTTTAGGGGGATCTATAACAAGTGAACTACCTTGATCAGCTGTGCAACTAAAAGCAAGAAACCTCACTAACTTTGAAATCTAGATTCTCCTGTACTTTTTCAACGTCTCTGTTGCTGTTTTCGGATTTTAATTGTCTTTTTTGGGATCTGTTAATAATTTCACTAACCTTCCAGAAATCTTTTGTTATCGGAGTATGCCAAACCACATGGGATCATCATTTGTGCCTCTTAACTTGCATAATATCCCCCAAAAAAAAAAAAAAAGAAAATTATGCACCATTGTGGACTTTACAGAGTATATCAGCTGCAACTTTGTGTAAAAAACTAGTTAACCACCTTAGTCAAAACAGGATCTAGTGCTTTCAAGCTATCAATGTGCAACAGTGCAAGTTCCCCTAAATATCAATTTACTCATCTACATCATAGTTCATTGATGGCAAATTTGCAAGTGCAAATTGACTAAAATAAAGATATCATTCAATAACCAAGTTGGGTTATGTTCCTGTCTCAGCTCTCGATCCGAGATTTAGGTCGGTGA
This sequence comes from Arachis ipaensis, assembly GCF_000816755.2. NCBI lineage: Eukaryota > Viridiplantae > Streptophyta > Magnoliopsida > Fabales > Fabaceae > Arachis > Arachis ipaensis. The sequence continues at coordinate 7,796,205 of NC_029785.2, forward strand.
CAGCTACCAGAGTGCTTGTGGTATTCTTTAGCTGAGGGTTGTGCCACCAGTTCCAGTCTCGTCCGAGCAGTGTGGAACACCTGCAAAAGGGACTCCGATGCTTAAATCAATCTCTGCAGAGGAATGATAATAGTATCTTAATAACTATCACAATAATAGAGTGAATTATGTGTGTGCTTGAGGCTATCTGTGTAGCACTATTTAAGATGAAGAGGTACGTTAGTCGGTCCGAAATTCTCGGCCCCGTATCCGAGCTTAAGCACGGATACTTATCCTGAAGCTAACTGGCCTGATCTTTGACCTAGTATCTCGCGTTCTGTTTGTTGGATGTGGTCTTTCCGATGTATAATGTCGGGCCGGTTTTGTGGGTACGGATCACAGCCCCCAAGCTTGACTTGCTTTGGTCAGGAGCAAGTTAAGGTTAGTGTCAACTGTCGTTATACCTTGTTTGACCTATATCCGAGCCCCCAAGCTTAACTTGTTCCGACTTCCAGGCTAAGAATGTTTAGGAAATAAAACTCGAGAAATGGAAAACAAGGAAAATAAAATAAAAAACAAAAAGGTAAAAGGAAATGAGCAAAATGAAGGGTTGCATTTATTGTCATTTGGGTATTCTGAAAAGATGTTTGGAAATAAATGTTAGTGGGTCCTAGATTCGAGGTAATGTTGCGTTGGTCATGTGAACAGTTTATCAATCCGACGGTTGGAAATTGACTGTGAATTTGATCGTGTGATAGTGTTTCTTGCGTTGGTAAATTTTGTGGTGTGTGGGAAAGTTCTTCATTTTACTTCTTCAGGGGAGGATGGCTTCGAGATATTAGTGTTCTTCGTTTTCACCTTTCTTCTTTATTGGTTTGTGATGATGAAGCCAGAAGACAAAGTTGTCAAGGTCAAGGATGACCTTTACGATTGGGTTCATGTGGGCGTTAAGTGTCGCGCGTCCCTTTTTCAAAATCCAAAGATGCTAGCTTCACTTAACGTTTGTGACTGGGTTCGTAAAGGTTCTCACTGTGGTGTTAAGTTGATTGCATGTAATGGAGAAGAGAGGGTCTGCGAGAGGAAGGGAGATTGGGCGTATTTTTACGCTTATACCTGCCTGTTTTCTGAGTTGAATGTGAAACTTCCATTCATAAAATTTGAGTGTCTGGTTCTTACTCAGTTGAACTGCGTCTCTTCCCATCTTCATCCAAACTCTTGGGCTTTTCTTCGCATTTTTGAAATTCTGATGGCCTTTTTGGACCATACGCCCTAACCTAACTTGTTTTTCTCGCTTTTTCAATCAAAGGGAGTGCGTAAAGGCCTCTGGATAAACTTAAGCAGCTATCGGGAGCGTTCCTTATTCGCTTTGTTTAAGTCCTCTTTTAAAAGCTTTAAAAAGATGTTTGTGAAAATTTGTTCCTCTGAGACTAAATATCCTTTTTTCCTTGACGAGGAGTTGTGTGAGAGATTTCCCCTTTATTGGTGTCCTGAGCCTATGCCGGTTCTTGATGCCTTGGGGAGGTCCGAGGAAGAGGATTTTGTTCTGGAGTATCTTATTGAATGTTTTTCTTTTGGTAAGTTGTTGTCTACTGCTGAGCTTCTTCAGCGTGAAAATAACCCTGATGGGTTGGCCGAATATATTGGTGAGTTGCTTTTGGAGGGTTTTTGCTGTTTTGACTGTTGCTGTTTATATTTGCCGAGCTTTTGTTGCATGCTTTCGTTTTCAGGTGGGAGGGTTCCGAGCTTGTCCTTAGCGAAGATGCGTACTTTCTTAGAGAAAAAAACGGGAGGGAAAGGGAGCTTCAGTTAGCAATGTTTTGAAAGAAGTGGATGCCAAAGGAGCGCAGTCTAGTGCGGTTCCTCGGGGTGAGAAGAGGAAGAGTCCAGAGCCTGAGGATTCGCTCGAGGTTCTTTTCGGATTTGATTTCGCCAGCAGTGGCCGGGTTAGGGGTAACTTGAAGAACCAAATGTGTTTGCATGGTTTTGTTACTGGTGGGAGTTTGGACTCGGTTTGGAGCGACCATTTCCCTTATGCCGCGCTTTCTGAGAAAGTTGCTCAGAGTTCTTCTGACTTTGAGCTTTTGAATGGTGCTGGGAAGGAAACAGTTGGCCAATATGTTTAGGTAAGGTTTTATGGTTTTGTTTTGCCTTGTTTGCTTGGGATCTTACTTATAAATAACTGATGATTTTCGTAGGTTGTAGCTGCCAGGCTCCTATGTGTTGGTCGGGTCCTGGAGCTATCTGGCGCTCAGGAGAAGAAGGAAGCCAGGAAGATAGCAGATCTTGAAAAATCACTGAATGAGAGGGATGGTGTTATTATGGATCTGATGGAAAAGATGAAAGACTTGGAGGGTGAGATAGGAACTCTGTAGGACCAAGTCCGCACTCTTCAACAACAATCAAAAGAATATGATGTTGAAAAAGAAAGTTTGACTGCTCGGATTCAGGAGCTTGAAGATAGTGGTTTAGAGATGTTCGCTGCCGAATTTGATTGAGCAGTTAGTCAGGTTCATGTGTTCACCCCCGAATTCGACGTTAGTCAATTTGACGTTACCAAGATTGTGATTGGGGAAAAACTGGTTGACGATGAGCCTGGAGATGAAGTCCAGGATGAGAATGCTAATGTAGGAGAGAAATGATTTTGTGACTTTTATTCTGTATTTTGGCGGATTTTGTCCGTCCAAAGAACTCTTTTTGTTCGTTTTGTAGTTTAGTTGCCAAACAATTTATGACTTTGTTTGTGATGTGTGCTGTTTGTTTTTGAATGCATATGAAAGTTTACAATTGTAGAAATTCTGTTAGAGTAGATATGATCTGAGAATGGTGTCTTGTGCAACCTTGGATGTCATTTAAATGCTTCTGAAGTGGTCGGCCTCTTTAAAACCTCCCCGAGTAAAACCCTATTTGGGATAAAACCCTGGCAGTAGGAAAAAGAGTACCTTCCGAGCTTTAAAATGTACAAGTGACTAAGTATGATACAATCGTAATGAAGAGATGTTCCAAGTATTTGGTAAGTCGACTCCTTCTAAAATTTGTATCGAGTATGCTCCTCGGCTGTGTACTTTAGTAATTCGGAAAGGTCCCTCCCAGTTAGCGATGAGCTTTCCTTGGCCTGGTGGGTTTTGAACATCTTCTAAGCGTCTGAGGACGAGGTATCCTTGTTGTAATGTCCAAGGTCTGACGCGCTTGTTATACTTGTTCCGTATTATTTTTTGCATTGCTTCGCTTCTAATCCTTGCTTCGTCTCTTACTTTTTCTAGTGTGTCCAATTCGGTCTTCCTTGTTTGGCTGTTCACGCCGTCCTTAAAGTGGTTTGTCCTTATTGATCCCTGAGAGATTTCTACTGGGATCATGGCATTGGATCCGAAGACCAACTTGAAAGGTGTTTTGTTGGTCGAGTTTTGTGGGGTAGTGTTGTATCCCCAAAGTATCTCGGGTACCAGTTCGGCCCATTCTCCCTTTGCTAATATTTCCTTTTTTCTTAAGTGCCTGCAAAATGACCTTGTTAGCTGCTTTGGCGAGCCAATTAGTTTGTGGGTGCTCAACCGAGGAAAAGTGGTGTTTTATATTCAAATTGGATAAGAAAGAGGCTATTTTTCTATCTGTGAACTGCCTACCATTATCAGTGACAATATCCATAGGTAATCCATATCGGCATATAATAAACTTCCAAATGAAATGTTTTACCTTGTTCGCTGTTATCTTAGTCAGTGGTTGAGCCTCTATCCATTTTGTAAAGTAGTCTATTGCTACTAAAAGGAATTTTACCTAACCCTTTGAAATTGGGAAGGGTCCGAGTATATCCATCCCCCATCTGTGAAATGGCCATGCGACCTCTATTGTGTGTAACATCTCGACCGGGTTGTGTATGATCGGGGAAAATTTTTGGCACCTGTCACATTTGCGTACTTTCTCCAGGCAATCTTTATTTAACGACGGCCAGTAGTACCCAGCTCTCAGTATCTTTGCTGCGAGACTTCGGCCTCCCACATGTGTGCCACAGATCTCCTCGTGAGCCTCGGTCATGGCAAGGTCGGCTTCTTCTTCTCCTAGGCATTTGAGTAGAGATCGTGAAAATCCTCTACGATATAGGTTGTCACGGATGATGGTGAAGGAACTGGCCTTTCTTCTGAAGAGTTTCTGGTTTGGCTCTTCCTGAGGTACTTCTCCGAGCTTCAAGAAGGTGAAGTATGGGGTCCTCCAATCTTTTGCCCGTGACAAGCTTAAAACAAGGTTGTTGCAAGTACTTGGATATTCTAGTGTTATTTGTGACAAGTTGGTCTTATCTTCTGGTTTTCTTGATGTAGCTAATTTAGATAAAATATCTGCCCTATGATTCTCATTTCTGTTAATATGTGTTATTTGAAAATTTTGGAATTGTGTGATTAGCTGTTTTACCTGCGCATGATATTGCTCTAATGAAGGCTCGCGTACCTGGATGAGGTCATTTACCTGTTGGACCACAAGCAGGGAGTCGCAATAGACCTTGATACTTTGTATTCCGCATTCTTTTGCCAAATGTAAGCTTGCCAAAAGTGCTTCGTATTCGGACTGGTTGTTGCTGATAGGGAACATGTACTTTATTGATTGCTCGGTTATCAGTTCGTTATTGTCTCGGAGTACGATTCCAGCTCCTCCCCCGCCTTCGTTGGAAGCTCCATCAACGTATAGTTCCCATTTCGAGTAACTATCTGGGGTGGTGGTGAACTCTGCTACAAAGTCAGCTAGTGGCTGGGATTTTAAAGGGCCTCGAGGTTGGTATTCTATGTCATCTTCAGATAACTCGATGGACCATTTGGTCAATCTTCCTGCAAGGTCGGGCCTGATCAGTACTTGTCGCAATGGTTGATTCGTTCGTACTATGATCTTGTGGCTCTGAAAATAGTGCCTTAGGCGTCTCGATGGTTGGGTATCGCGTTTTCACATTCTGCAAGATTTTGCTGACAAAGTATACTATGTTTTGTTGTCGACCTGCTTCTGTTACAAGTACAAATGAAATTGAATTAGCAGATACTGAAAGATACAATATAATGGGTTACCGGGTTTTGGTTTTGCCAGTATGGGTGGTGATGATAGTATCTGTTTGAACTCGGCAAATGCGTTTTCGCATTTCTCTATCCATTCGAACTTCTTTGATTTTCGTAGTGTGTTGAAGAAGTGATCCGATCTTGTTGCCATTGTTGGTAGAAATCTTGATAGGGCGGCTAGCCTTCCTGTGAGTTGTTGCACCTCTTTGACTGTTGATGGTGACTTCATGTTCAGGATTGCATTACACTTGTCGGGGTTTGCCTCTATTTCTCTTTGAGTGAGCATAACCCTAAAAATTTTCCTCCCTATACTCCAAACGCACACTTTTCTGGGTTGAGCCTCATATTGTATTTTCTTAATTGATTGAATCCTTCTTTTAGGTCGGTCAGGTGTTCTTTTTCAGTGTTTGATTTGACTACCATGTCGTCCACGTACACCTCCATATTTTTCCCGATTTGCTTTTGGAATATTTTGTCCATTAAACTCTGGTAGGTAGCACCTGCGTTTTTGAGGCCAAACGGCATGACCCTGTAACAAAAGTTTCCTTGATCGGTTATGAAGGTTGTCTTCTCTTCGTCGGCGGGGTGCATGAGTATCTGATTGTAGGCTGAATACGCATCCATGAAGCTTAGTATTTGATAGCCAGAAGTGTTGTCGACGAGCTTGTCAATGCATGGCAAGGGATACGAGTCTTTTGGGCATGCTCGGTTTAAGTTGGTAAAGTCCATGCACATTTGCCATTTTCCTAAGTTATTTTTTACCATCACTGCGTTTGCCAGCCGTGATGTAAATTGTATTTCCCGGATAAACCCTGCACTTATCAGTTTTTGTGTTTCCTTTGTTGCTGCTTCGATTCTTTCCTTCCCGAGTTGTCTTCTCTTTTGCTTTACTTGCCGAGCTTTGTGGTCCAAGGGCAGCCTATGACATATAGCATCCGGGTGTATCCCCGGCATGTCGGCTGGGGTCCATGCGAATAGGTCGGCATTGGCTCGGAGTAGGTCTGTTACCTGCTGTGTGTATCCTGCAGGCAAAGTAGAACCGATGTTAGTGTACTGGTTCTTATCTTCTGTCAAGCTTATCTTGTTTAAATCATCTACTGGTGTGGGCCTTTGTTCATTATTGATCTGAGGATCCAGCTCTGCAAGGGCTGGTATATCGCTGGCATTGTATACCGAGTTTATCCTCGTTGCTGGCGTTTGAGCCACTTTGACACATGCGTTGTAGCATTGTCTCACTTCTCTCCTGTCTAAATGTACCGTTGCTATAGATCCTTTCTCTAAACAGAACTTAACACAAAAGTGAATAGTGGAGACTATAGCTCCAAAAGCATTTAAAGATGATTTTCATAAAATAATATTATAAGGATTAAAACAATCAACAATTAAATATTAGATGTCTAAAGTTTTCGAGTGAGGATGTTCCCCTAAGGTCGTCCTTACCCAAACATAACCTGTTACAGGGACTCTCTCCCTTGAGAATCCGACTAGTTCGTCGGAGGATGGTTGTAACACTTTTTCGTTCAATTGCATCTTCTTGAAGGTTGATAGAAACATGACATCGGCACTGCTTCCCTGGTCTAATAGGACTTTCCGGATTAGGAGGTCTCCAGTTGTTGCCGAGATGACAACAGGGTCGTCGAGGTTAGGAGTTTTGGTCTCAAAGTCCTTGCTTGTGAATGTTATATCAGGGATTCTGGATATAGGTATGTTAGATGGCGTCCCGTCTTGTACTGTTAACATAGTTCTGTAACTTCTTTTTCTGGCCGAGCTTGTCTCTCCACCGCACGCGAACCCTCCTGAAATGTAATTGATGACTTTCTTGGTGGTTGACTATTCTGCCATTGAGACTTTTCGCTATTTGTCTTCAAGTGTTCTACCTCGTCCGAGATTGACGGATCTTTCTGCACTTGCCTGCCGATGTATTTGTCTAGCAAACCTTGATGTGCCAGCCTTTCTAATGTGTTCTTAGCCACCACGCATTCATCTGTGGTATGGCTGAATTTTTGGTGAAAGGCGCAGAGCTTTGTTTTGTTGACATACCTTTGGTCTTGGTACGTACCTGCTTTTCTTGGCGGTTTTATGAGCTTATTGTGAAGGATTTCTTTGATTATGTCTTCCCTTTTGGTATTGAACTTGGTGTATGAATCGAATTTTGAAACTAGCTTAAAAGGTTTTTTAGGATCTTTGTTATGGGACCTGTAAGGTCTGTCTTCGTCCTTCCTGAACGGTGGTCTCTCATTCCTTCATGTTTCGCATAGCTCTTCTATTTCGATTTGTCCAGTTGCTTTGCCTCGGAACTCCTCTAATGTCTTTGGTTTTGCCACAACGATAGCTTCCTGGAATTTTCCAGGTCAAAGGCCACTCTTGATAGTATGCAACTGTACCTCTGGATTAAGGTCAGGAATCTTCATGGCTGCTATTGCGAAATGTGTCATGTAGTCTTTTAGGCTTTCGTGCTGTCCTTGCTTAATTGTGCTGAGGTAGTCCGAGTCTCTCACATAGATTTTGGACGCTGCAAAATGATTGATGAACATCTTGGCAAACTCATCAAAACTGTTTATGGATCCTACAGGTAAATTAGAGAACCATAATAAGACAGCTCCATCGAAAAAAGTTGGAAAAGATCGGCATAGGATGGGGTCGAAGTCATTATTAAGAAACATCATAGACTCAAATTTTGTGACATGAACTTTAGGATCTCCAATCCCCTTATATGGTGTCAAAGTCATAGGAAGTGTAAATTCTTAGGCATTTTGAAATTTATTATTTCTTCGGAAAAGGGATTGGTTCGTCGTCTTCCAGTTTTGGGAGGTGTTTCCCCTGTCTTTGTCTTGGACTCTGACTGATGCTCTTCGTGTTGATCGGCATTTGCTTTTTTGTTGTCATCCTTCTGTTCTCCATTATTCTGCATTGTTGCTAACAGCTCGGCCATCCGCTGATTTTCTGCTAGCAGGACGGCATTAGCGGCCATGAGGTCGGCATTGGTTCAAGGATGTTGCTGAGTCTCCGAGAGGTCAGTCATGCTTCCCTTTCTGCAAAGAAAAAGTACAAGGCGGATATGGATATGTTATAAAAATTAAAATAATGGGGTGGGACAAAGTTAAACTCTAGGGCCCCACGGTGGTCACCAAATGTTCTTGTCTCAGCTCTCGATCCGAGGTTTAGGTCGGTGACAGCTACTAGAGTGCTTGTGGTATTCTTCAGCTGAGGGTTATGCCACCGGTCCAACCTCGTCCGAGCATTATGGAGCACCTGCAAAAGGGACTCCGATGCTTAAGTCAGTCTCTGCACAGGAATGCTAATAATATCTTAATAACTATCACAATAATAGAGTGAATTCTATGTGTGCTTGAGGCTATCTGATTCCGATGCTTAAGTCAAGTCTCTGCACAGGAATGCTAATAATATCTTAATAACTATCACAATAATAGAGTGAATTCTGTGTGTGCTTAGGACTATCTGTGTAGCGCTATTTAAGATGAAGAGGTACATTAGTTCGGTCCGAGATTCTCGGCCCCGTATCCGAGCTTAAGCACGGATACTTATCCTGAAGCTAACTGGCTTGATTTTTGACCTAGTATTTCGCGTTCTGTTTGTTGAATGTGGTCTTTCTGAGATATAACGTTGGGCCAGTTTTGTGGGTATGGATCAGGTTAAATTCTAAAATTTTATTACACCACCATTTTATAAATAATGTCATTATTTGGTGACACTATTATAATTTGTTAAACTAAAAAATTTCAAAAAATTATTTGTGTGGCTATTAAAAGTGTGAAAAATTTTACTCTAAAATCCTTGGTGATATACGTTTATAGTTTAAAGATATCTGATTCATCATAAAAATTTTTTTATTATTTTATTCTTTTAAAAAACAATTTTTAATTATTCATGTAATATTTAAAACATATGTATTATTTTATCATATCATTAGGGTAATATTTAACACAACATACTACATCTATGTTATTTACATTTGATCATCAGATTGATCGTCACTAGATCATTTAATTTAACATTTGGTAGATCAATGGAGTTTACCAAACAAAATAAATTAATAAAAAATAATGAAAATTATATTTAAATTAATACTCTTAACACTAGATAA
>NC_029785.2:7805420-7806387 GCF_000816755.2 Arachis ipaensis
ATTTATATTATGATCAAAATAAAATTATGAAACAAAAATAAGAAAGCACTGTTAGTTTTTAACTTTTTATTGAAAAAGTTTAGGGACCAACAACTTTGTTAAATTTTGACCAGCATATAACCAACAAAGAAAAGTGAGGCATTAGATGAAATTTCACACCATTAAAACTATTATTGATGATTATTTAATGGCTACAGATTACAAAAGTTGCTGATCCCCTGACATTCATCGTATTTATTTATTGATAAGTGAGTACACAACAATATGGATTGAAAGAAGAGTAAATGAATTTTTGTTTATTGATACATAAATACAATGAGTACTAAGAATGTTAGAATACCAGAATTCAGAGCTAGAGAAAGTAAGAGACTGTTTCTGAAACATATGGTCGGAATAACTCCCATCGGTCCATAAATTTTAAGTTGTATGTACAAATATATAACATATAAAAATAATATAGATTTATGTCAACATAATTACAATGATCCATTTCATTAGCAATGCTAACCAAAGATGGGTAGATGGGGTTCGAGTGAAAAAGGGAATGGGAGAGAGGCGAGGAAATCACAGTGAACCGCTATAGACATCATACAATAGATGGCCCGCAGCACTACCTACTAACCTCTCTCTATGGATCATCGTGGACTTGCACACGTGCCATGCATCACTGTTTCTTTGTATTTTCCACACACGAGGGGAAACAGCGGACAAAGACCCTCCAACAACAGATTTCCCTGTCAAGAATAAGGGCGGTTTAGGGTTTATAAGGTCACGTGTAAATCCCATCCCACATTCCCTATACATTGACCAATGGGGTATTGAATTCCATATTTAAACAAGTAAAGATTTCGTGTGGCTTTCGATGTGGGACGTGTTTGTATCTTTTGTGGGTTTTTAGTGCTAATTTGCTGTCCTCTCACGGCAACTCATGAATGATGTGTCTTTGAAAGGCAAGAGACGAACATAT
>NC_029785.2:7807443-7809295 GCF_000816755.2 Arachis ipaensis
CAATATATGAAGAAAACAATCTGTGTATAGTTATTTTTATTATTATAGAACAATTTGAACGTGAGTAAGTTATTTTCCTACTCTATATGTACTATTTGTACTCTCTTATATTATTATTATTATTATTATATTTTCATGGTTATACTTTTACGTCTTTTATTCCATTTATTATAAAATTTTGTACGTACATTTACAACAAACTAAAAACACGTATAAAAAACTTTCTTCTTTCAATTAGTTTATCTTTGGAAACACAATCTAAAAATAAACATAATTCGATTAAATTGGTTGTCATTTAATTTTATGTTAGTCATACAAATTAAGACTAATTTGATTTCATTTGAATTATTTTATTTGATTTTTTTGTAATGTAAACATTATTCATATTTTTTTTATTGATTTATATAGTTATTTATCGAGTTCTTAAGACAACTAGGTGATTTATTTCCTATTAGATGTTACTTTGAGTTGTTGCTACATTTTAATGATTACAAATAGTATTCGAGTGAAATTTTGTAGAATTCAAAAAGAAGAAAAACAGAACAAAATATTACTGTCATCTCGACATTAAACGCCACATCACGGAACATCACATCACATCATCGGCGTTTATCGCTGAAGCTATTAATTTGTGTGTAACCATTCGAATAAGGTGGTGCTAAATGCCCAATCACTTAGCGACCGACGACGAAATTCAGGGTAGTCCCCACGCGTGCATCAAGGCTTTCTATTTAATTTTTAAATCAAATAAATCAATAAATCAATAAAAAATATATTGTTAGATTTTAATTCAAGTTTTAAATCAACAAAGATTAGGATTATAAATAGGATAGAGATTCGTTTTTGCAGAAGCTCTTCTTCTCTTTCTCACTAGTCACTTCTGCATTTTTACATTTATTCCACTAGGATTTTCTCTATATCATAAGTTACTAAACCTACATTGTTAAGGTTAGAAGCTCTGTTTCCTTTAATGAATTAATAATTATTTATCTTCTATTCTGGATTAATGCATTGATTTATGTTTAAGAATTGGTTTGTTCTTCATCCTCCAGATTAATGTGTATTGAAAAATAACTCTAATTTAATTTGAATTCTTTTGAATTTTAAAAAAGTTACATCACTAGAATTAAAGTTTGAAACGCTTTTCTCACAACTCTTTAATTATCTAGATTTAATATGATAAGTGACATACAATCGGATTATTTCTTTGTTCTTAGGGGTTGTGTAGTTTATAAATAAGGTTTTGAACTTAACCTTCTAACACAATTAATTGATCAAAAAATTGACGGTTGGTTGGGTTATAGAGGAGATAGAATTGCCTAGAAATAAGAATTCAATCACCTAGGATTTGTCATAAAATTAATCTTTGCATGATTAAGGTAGTTGACATTGAATATTAATTCAAAAATTTAAATATCTCCAAAACTTTAACTCTTTTTTCACACTATCTCTCAATTATTTACAACTTATTTTTCTTAATTTATTGTCTTTTATACTATTTAATATTCAAAATTTTCATTTCAACTTATCTAACTAGAACAATTAATTAATTATTATTTTTTTAGTCTATTAATCTTCGAGGAATCGACGTTCATTCACTGTAAATTTATTATTTGTTACGATCCGACACACTTACCGATAATTATGGTTTAAAAATCTACATCAATAAACACTATGTATAAAAGTAGTGTTCTCTTCTTTTCTTTCTCCTCCTATTTTAGATGGTTTAATTTTATGTTAGTCATAATATGTACTATTTTGTTTTAAGTACTTATTTTATTCTCACTCTAATTAACCTGTTAAAATTTTTTTTGTAATAATAAAAAATTACTATGTAGATAGTGTAGATAGT
>NC_029785.2:7814966-7825731 GCF_000816755.2 Arachis ipaensis
ACATAAAAAAGATTCAGTAATTTAGTTATTTAAATATATTGATGTTTCACAAATCTATATGAAAATATTCTACCACTTGAAATAATTTTAGATGGTTAAAATATTACTTAAATATTTGTTAATACTTTTGTAAAGTCTACTTAATTAAATTACTATACTTTATAAAATATTTATTGGAACGAGCAATACAAATATTTGTTCTTCAAGTATAGATTTAACTAATTTGAAATATATAATTTGTAATTACAGTTTATTTTAATTAATAATACATAAAATGTTTAGTATTTTAGTGGTTGCAAATTTTTGTAGAGATTGTCAATGGACAATGATGTTAATGCTTATAACGAATATAACTAGCAATCATTTTAGATATGTGATTTTATAAATTTCTTATGTAAGTAAGTGCATACCACAAAATATGGTAAAGAAGTTCAATTAAAACTTTAGTGTTTGTTTGGGGGTAGTTATGTCGTTAGAAAATTCTTTTTTAATATTTTTTTATTTTTAGTATATTTGACAATATTTTTTAGTATATTTTGTGGGGTTTATAGCATATTTATTTTTCTGAATAAAATTTATTGTTTTTTGGCCTGGTTAATTTTTCCGTAAAAACTCAAAAATAGTTGTGATAAAGAGGGGGAATGTCTTTATGAGAAAAATGGAATCTATTTGGAAGCTAGACTTGAATTATAGTCATCCTAATGAATAGTTAAAACCTTAGTTTCTTTATAAAGGATGGAAGGAAATGATTCATCATTGAACAAAAAAGAGGAGCATAGTAAAGTAAAATGATAGGAATAAAAAAGAATAACATAGTGGTGCGAAACTCTCTTGGTTTTTGACTTTGACGTTGTTGCTTTTGCAAGGCAATTACTCAGGTTTGTTTGGGTTTATTTTTGTTTGGGTTAACTACCAAAAATGCTTCCGAATTATTCAAACGCTGACAAAAATGTACCCGAATTTTACTAACGACAAAAATATCTTTAAATAATTTAAAAATACAACAAAAATACCCAACAGTAAATATGTATTTTTAAAAAATATCTTAGAAATTGAATTTTGATGCAATTTTTTGCAAGTATGATTAGAAAAATGAGATATTATTATTCTTAAAATTTGGTAATTTTTTGCTGAATATATATTTTTTTGTGAGTTTTTAAAAGTATTATTGGTTGTTAATAAAAAAATTACAAAAAAATTATATACTTAACAAAAAATCACCAAATTTTAAGGATAATAATATTTCATTTTTCTAATCATGTTTGCAAAAAATCGCATCAAAATTCAATCTCTAATGTATTTTTTGAAAAATACATATTTAATGTTAGATAATCTTGCAAAAAAACTAACATTAAATATGTATTTCTCAAAAAATATATTAGAAATTGAATTTTGATGCTATTTTTTTGCATCGTGGGCAAAGAATGCGAAAATAGTTATAAATGTAATTTGAAATTACTCAAGATGATGCATCGAAATATAACTGTCAATTGACATAGAAAAATCTATAAATAAAGTATTAGTTTAATATTGAGTAGAGTTCAGTTTCTTTTAAAAAATACTTAGAAATTCAAAATGCTCTTAGCCTTTTAGCATTAGAGAATAAAAATTGGAAATTTTAAATAATTCTTCTAAACTCAAACACTTGTAATTTTTTTTTATTAATAAATTTTTTCTATTTTTACATGTTTTTTTACGTTTATCTTTCTTTTTTCATCTTTTTTATTTTATTTTTTGTTTGTTTTAATTTGTACAATTTATTTTGTCTCCGATACCTTATATTTCTTTATTTATCTGCTAATTTCATTCCTTTTCATTTCTATTCACGTTACAATTACGACATTGAGATACTCATATTTTTTTTAAATATATGATACAATTTGAGTAAAACAAATTGGCATGCCTAATGGGACATTGTCAATAAATTATAGTTTGTCAAAAGAAAAAAATAGAAGATTTTGAATTTGCATGTAGTTACGTAGTGATAAAATCGTGTTTCCAAAGACAAAAAAATTAGCGTCAATTGGTATGTCAAATATATCTGCAATATCTTCTTCTACTTCTAATGATGAGACTAGAGAAAATGAGTTCGAAAATTTTTTTGTGATTTTAAACACAGAGCCTACTTTGCCATCAGTAAGGCATTAGGCATGATGGCGTTGACCATACCTATCCAAGGTTAAATACAACTCACATAAATACTGTGGAGTAGCCGCCTTATGGCTTGCCATTGGGTTATGTCCCCATGGTGACACAAGGATTACATGTGCCTCTCTACTCAATTTTTCAAAATCCTCTTTACTAAAATCCGTATGTCATGTCAAATGTACCTATTTCTGTGGTATCAGGTTCACATATATTACAGCAAAACTTGTCACATGCTATTAATATAGGAAATAACAACGCATCTAATTCTACTATGCCTACTGCTACTAGGATAGAAAACTCCAAACCTATGTTATCTGATATGTCAAGAGCAATGCCTGTTAATCAACCTAGTCAAACCATCGAATCTTTAGCAAATATTAGGCAACAGATAGATGAAAGTTATCATGATCTAGTAAATATATTAACTCATTAAGTGGTGATAGTTTTAAATCCCCTTTTAAAAAACACAAACACTACAATTGAACAGTTAAATAGACAAGTTAATAGGATTGCTACTGTGGTAAATTTAGAAGAAAATGACAACTATAGTTTAGGATTTGATAATGTTAGCCAAAATGGTAGAGCAATTCCTAATTATGAGGTTCATATGCCTAGATATGGTCAAAATGCTGATGATATGCTGGAAAGACTTAGGCAAAATAATTTAGGAGAGGCATTATAATCTAGCTAGGAATGTTGAATAAGTTTTAAACCGTTTAAGATTTAATGTTAGTTGTTTAAATAGGTCATATTTTGTGTCAGCTTTTTCTGAATGTGTCCAACAAGCAGAACTTTCAAAAAGTTGAAAAATTCCAAAATTTCTCACAAAAATTTTCTGGAAAAGAAAATGAGTTTACAATAAAACATATTGCTCGATATACTGTTAAAATTGGAAAAACAGTTTCCAATGAATATCTCAAAATGAGATATTTTCCTTCTTCTTTAACAAAAAGTGCATTTACTTGATTCTCCAACTTGAGATCAAATTCCATTCATTCTGAGGCACAATTAGAAAGAAATTTTCATCATCAATTTTTTTAAGGTGAATTGAAAGTTAGCTTTACGGATTTATTCTTTGTCAAAATGGATACTAATAGACTAGAAGTTGGAGTTAGGAAAAAACTTATTAATCAACATGTTTTAAATCTTGCCTAGAACTGAGAGAGTAAGACAAATATAGCAAATTAAGAAAAAAAAAAGAGAATTTCAAAAAAGATTCTAAAAAGGTTGCATATGTTGATTTTTTTTTATAGTGATGATTCAGATGAGAAAGAGATTTATATTGCTGAATTACGTAGAGATCCTCCTTATGTGTGAAAATCTATGAAGCCTGTTAAAGAAAAAGAAAAGATTTCTTCATATTCCAAAGCTAAAAATAAGACTTATTTTTTTGATATTTTTAAGGCAGACCAAATATTTAAAGTTTTATTAAAGGATAAGCAGCTTATTTTACTAGAAGGAACAAAGATGCATTCGACTGATAAAATAAAGAATAAGAAATTTTGTACGTTTCATCAGGTATTTTCGCACACCACTAATAATTGCGTTCGTTTCAGGAATTTGATACAAAAAGTCATTAAAGAGGGAAGGTTGAAGTTTGAGGATAAAACACAAGGTAGACACTGAACTATTCGCTACTTATTCAAATTATGTTGAGTCATTCAATTTGTTAGTCAACATGATAGAAACTGATACCATAATGGCTAGTGGTCAAAGTAAAAAAAGTGACCTGAGAGCTTTTGAGCGAGACAAGAAGTTGGTTTATCCTCGTTCTGGTGAGGATCTGTTAGATTTTTTGCTGAAAATTAAAAAATCTGACAACACCATCGATATGTGTCCAAAGTACAATACTGTTTTTAATAAGGAGCTGCAAAAATTTTGAAAAGTACAGAGTTCAAGAGAAGGAAAAGGTCGAGTTGACAAAGAAAATTGCCCAAAAAGGAGAATGAAACTAATGAGTTCATGCGAAAGATTGCTAAAGGAAAAAAATTAGATTGTCATGTTTCTTTGAGTAAGTGTGTCAACAATGCTAAGATACAACCTGTCAACCAGAAGATGAAGACTGTGGTAATGATTGACGAAAAATTTGATAATTTTTCTCAAAAGACAAGTGTCCCTACTACCAAATTTCAAACAACAAATGGGTTTAGAATGTAAAAAATGTGCAGAATCAACCTAATATTTTTCTAAGAGAAAAAAATAAATGAATGAGGCATAAACCTTTTAAGCCTAGATATTACAAGTCCTAGTTATGGAATCTGAATCATGCACAAGATGGAGGTAGTGTATATATTCCAAAAAATGTACTTTTTCTTTCAAAGCCAATTTATTCTTGTTATAATCCTAACATGCAGAAGGTTCTCAGTTATTCTCTTTGGCTATATAGTCAAAGTGTTTCAAAGTATTTTTCTATGATGAATTTGGAGCAAAAAGAGAACATACCTGAGTATGTTCCCTTAGAGCTATGCAGGGAGCATAGTGAGAGCTTTTCTCCTTTTCCAATTATAGCCAAATCTACAGAAACAGGCAACTCTTCTACTCATCCTAAAGGCAATAAAAATATAAAAAAGGTAGTGGTTGAGTACAACAGAGAAAAAGATGAAGATTTAATTACTGATATTTTTGACACTAATTTTGATGACAACTTAGATGCGATATTTGGGGTCAACCAATTTAT
This sequence comes from Arachis ipaensis, assembly GCF_000816755.2. Classification (NCBI taxonomy): domain Eukaryota; kingdom Viridiplantae; phylum Streptophyta; class Magnoliopsida; order Fabales; family Fabaceae; genus Arachis; species Arachis ipaensis. The sequence goes on from NC_029785.2 coordinate 7,819,792, forward strand.
AATTGTGATGTCAATGTTGCCTGAAGAGTATAGTCAAGTTCAAGAAGTAGAAATATTACAATATGAATGTTATGATGTCTTTTCTAAAAGTGAATGCATATTGTTAGATGATAATATGTGTGGTGGGGAATTATTTGAGAAGCCTATTGAAAATGACAAGGAGCATTTACGCCCACTGTATATCAAAGCTCGTGTTAATGGAACGATAGTCAATAAGATTTTGGTTGACGGGGGAATTGCTGTCAATCTCATGCCTGAAAAAATGATGGAAAGACTTGGGAAGACAGAAAAAGATTTGATCAAAAGTAGCATTGGAGTGATAGATTTTAATGGAAGAACTTCTTCTATTAGAGGTGTGATTCTGCTGTCAATTGAGGTTGGTTCTGTCAATAGACCAACTCTATTTATTGTTGTTCCTTCTAAGGCTGGTTTTAACTTGCTTTTGGGACGTAACTGGATTCATGGGATGGGTGTTATTCCATCAACTCTACATCAAAAGTTGATTTTTTGGAATGAAGATGGAGAAGTAGAGGAAGTTCTTGCTGATAACAGTACCTGTTACTATGATGAGATTCATGTAGAGTTCAGGATGTATAATCTTAAAGTCAAGCCGCTGACTGTTGACACCAAGGCATTTGATCCTAAAAATATTGAGATGTACAAAATAGATATGAATGATTTTATTTTAGTCCCTAAGACCGGGGCGGATGCAGCCCCAAGAGAGACTTAGATGATGAGTTTGACGAGCCAACTGGCTCGACTGTCAGCCTACATGGTAGACAGGGAAGGGTGCATTGACAATGTACCTTATGATTGTATATATAACGACGGTCCTTTAGATTTTGAAAAAAAATAATACTGACAATGTAAAAAAGGTTGAGGTGCAGGATCCTTTAGAAGAGGTAGATATTGGTAACAATGATCATCCCAGAGCAACATATGTGAGCAAGATGCTGCCTGATGATTTTAAAAAAGAAGTGGAGGAGATGTTGAAGGAATATTGTGACTGTTTTGCATGGGATTATGTAGAGATGTCAGGCTTGAGTCGTAAACTAGGAGAGCATCAATTGCCACTAAAAGCCAAAGTCAAACCTGTCAAGCAACCACCAAAGAGATTTACCCCTGAGGTCGTGTAGAAGATTAAGGAAGAGAATGAAAGACTTCTTAAGGCTAAATTTATAAGAACATCAAGGTATGTCAACTGAATTTTCAATGTTCTTGCCATGAAAAAGAATGGAGTATTAAGGGTTTGCATTGATTTTAGAGATTTAAATTCTGCAACACCAAAAAATGAATATCCAATGCCTATAGGTGATATGTTGATACATTCTACTACTGGTCATGCGATTTTAAGTTTTATGGATGAATATTCAGGTTATAATCAAATATACATAGTTGAGGAAGATATGTCAAAAATCGCATTTAAGTGTTCAAGTACTTTATGAACTTTTGAATGGGTCGTGATGTCATTTGGGCTTAAAAATGCTGGTGCAACCTACCAAAGAGCTATGAATAAAATTTTTCATGATTTTCATTGAAAATTTTATGAAAATCTATGTTGATGATGTGGTTGTCAAGTCAAATGTTAGAAAAGAGTATTTAGAAAATTTAAAAAAATCTTTGAAAGAATGAGAAAACATAAATTGAAAATGAATCCCTTAAAATGTGTTTTTGGTGTGAGTACAAAAAAAAAGAGATTGAATTTGACAGACAGTTCTTATAGAAAGGTCAAGCCAGTAGGAGAGGGTTACCTTTGGTTAAGTGAAATGTTGCTATAACTCCTAAAAAGACGGACAACTTGGGAATTAGAGATACTAATTGTGCTAGCATGGTGCTTCTTAGCAAGCTGATTTGGGTCTATCTCAATAATATGGATAAATTGTGGGTACAGATTTTGACTCATAAATATTTCTGGCATCCCAATCACCTTGGCCATAGCCGCGGTCACAAATCCTCGGCTACATGAAAGCACATTATTAATACTTATGATGGTTTGAATGAAGGATTTAGATGGAATGTGAAAAATGTACAACAATCTGTTTGGTATGATGTGTGGTCTCCTCTGGAAAGGCTTTATTAGCTTACCTTTTATGTGCACATATTTGAAACAACTTTTACTCTTGCTGATTTGTGGAGAGATGGTTTTTAAAGAGGTGGATAGGTTTGTCACATCTATTCCTCAAGAGATCAAGCAGTTCATTCATAGCCTTAACCCTCTGAGAATGGTGGATTTGGAGTTGGGATGGAGATGGTGACCTGTAGGGACAAGGAATTATAATGCTAGAGAGGGTTATCATTGGTTTTTGAAGAATAAATTAAATTGGGATAGCAACAACAACTGGAGGTGGCTTTGGCATTTTAATATTTTAAAGAAGATCAAGTTGATGATGTGGCTGAGTTTACATAATGCCCTTCCGATGGAGGCTTTTCGTATCAAATGTTATTTATCTAGATCGGACTTGTGCACAAAATGTCACGAGGATCAAAAAAACAATAGAGCATTCTTTTAGAGATTGTGTGAAACCTAAAGTCATTTGACAAATATTGGATCCTTTGTTTATTGACTCAGTTGAAGGTACCACTCTTGAGAGTTGGTTTCGGAAGGTCATGGCTGGTAGAGCAAGACTTTGGTAGGTGTGGAGACATAGGTGTAATGATATTTTTAACAGTGAAAATAAATAGTCTGATTATAATGTGGTTACTCTAACGCTTATAACCACTAATGACTTAATAATGCATGAAAAAAGAAGTGATCCTTTTAGCACTTTCAAGAGTCTGACTTTGTTGGGTACTTCCAACATGTAATAGTTTTAAAGTTAATTGTGATGCAAGTTAATTGTGATGCAAGTTTATTTTTTAATGTGTTGGCTGGGTTTGGGCGTGTCATTAGAGATTCAAATGGTTGTTGGTTTTAGGTTGTTCTGGTAGCTCTCACCCTTTGCTTATTGTTAGCTCTCTCCCTTGACTTATTGTTAGACGTGAGCTTTTTACTGTTTGGAGGATTTAACTTGGAATTGTGGCTTTTTACTGTTTGGAGGATTTAACTTGGAATTGTGGTTTGAGAGATATTGTGATATTCTTAACAAGATTCAAAAACTTTCGTCAAGACCTTAATTTGTACAATTTGAATGGATAATTCAAAAAGCCAACAGAATCGTAGATTGGCTGACGAGATATGGAACTAGAATCAACCCTGCGCCTTGTAATGATCTCCAACAATTCATCCTTATGATCTAGGATAGGTGTTTTGCTTTGTTTTTTTTCTTGCTTGTTTTGACACTGAAAAAAAAAAAAGTTAAATATTTGATGAAATTTTTATTTTTATTTTTGAATAATTTATTATTTTTAATTTTTTAAATTTTTGATATCAAAATTTACTTTTATTTTTCGATCAATTATTATTTTTATACATACGGTACTATTACTACTACTAATTTGGTTTCCAAAAAATTGGATCCGTCCCTGGGACTTACAGAATCCCCTATACAACAATATCATCGGATAAAATAGAACTGAGCGAAGGGAGGTGTGTTTGTTGCTTTTGGTGCTGGCTTAGATGCTTCTGGAGTTCCAAAGACATTCCAAAACCGCAGAGTCTCGTCCCCTGCTGCAGAGGCCACAGTACACCCATCAGGACTCTGAGTCATGTAAAGCACCCTTGACGTATGTCCAGTGAGTTCAGCCATCTTCACCATAGAAGGGTATTTCCAAATGATGAGCTGGTTCTGTGAGAAACCGTGCGAGCTAAGCAACTCACGCTCGTTCTTACTCCACAACAGAGCACACACCTGAGAGCCTGCGTTAACAGTATTCAAGCAAGCACCGGTGTGTGTGTTCCAGAACTTAATGCATTGATCAGCCCCACCTCCACCAGAGGCTAGCAGGTTTGCCTGGAATGGACACCAAGCCAGTGCCTTCACGGCAGCCCTGTGCTCGTCAAGCCTGTGAAGCCATCGCGTTGGTGAATTGGATGACGCCATGGACCTGTCCCATACATGAACCAGATTATCGTTGCCCCCACTTGCCAATTGTTGTCCCGAGGGAGACCACTTGAGACCACACAACTCCTGATGATGCCCCCTGTAGGTGTCAACAATATGAGACCTCACCCTAACATCATTGTTCACGATTTTACCATCCATGCCTCCTGTTGTGAGGATATGATTGTTCCAAGCTAGTGAACCCACTCTTGATTGGTGTACACCCCTCAGTGTTCTCAACTGCATTCACCATATAATAAACCCAAAAAAACCATTATCAGAATTGCCACAGGACTAAAAAGCAAAAATTTTCAGTTTGATTATGATACTTACCAGCCTACAAGCAGTAGAATCCCAAAGCTGTACATGGGAATTGTTCAAACCAATGGCTAAATGTCTTCCATCAGGAGCCCAGCTAACACTCGTTACAGGACCCTCATCATCATCAACTGTCACGAGTTCCAAAGTGGAACTATCGGAGGCATTCCAAAGATAAACTGTGCTTCCTAGAGCAATGCTGAGGACATTGCTGCTACCCCAGTCCAACAGATTCAAGTAGAAATCATCAAGTATATCAGGAGCATCCAATGTCCTCTCAGAACTCTAAGAATCATTTTCACAAACGGTTAGAACACAATTCAAAACATCACTCTTGAAAGAATGCATATGATATGAATCCAAAAATGTATAGTTACCTGAGGGATGTAACGCTTGGGCTTGGAGGATTTTGATTGAGGAGGCGGGGAGAGGAAATTCTTAGGGATTCGTTCAACAGGGGCAGGGGGCTTGTTCTTGAATTCCAAGATTCTTGTGCGGTTCATGTTGAAAGCCTCCGCCAGTTGCTTCTGGTAGGCTTGTCGTGCCGGCGAGGTTGCCACCGGGTTTTCTTTCTCTTTCTTTCCCTCCGTTAGCATGTAGTGCGCATAACTGAAATCCATGGCTGACCTGTTTGGGATGAACCTGTCCAACTGTTGAAGAATTCTTGCATTAGGAAAATAGAAAACCCTAAATTAAACAGGAAAACCCTATTTTTTATTCTAGTAAAATCAAGAAAATAGAATGCGAAATTGTAAAGCGAAAGAGCGATTACGTTTTCTTGAGAAGCTTTCCTGTGGATGAAACGGCGGTCTTGGAGAGGGCATCGAGATTTTGTCTTCATAGAAGAACTCCAAGTTCCGGCATCCATGGCCGGAAAGAAAAGAAGGAGATGATGATGACGATGATGACGATGATGACGATGATGAAAGAACGAAGACCCTAGAAAAGAAAAAGCAGAAAAAATAGTGATTATAAACTATAAAGAAACCAAGAACGAAAACAAACAGAGAGAGAAGAGAGAAAGAGTGAATAGTGCGGCGGATGAGCAGTTTAGAGAACGAGGCTGAGTGAGAGCTTGAAGATCACAGAGAGAGTGAGAACTGAGAGAGACGTTAAATCGAAGAAGAAGAAATATGAATATGATGGTTTGTTGCGTTGAGTCGTTTTATATGGAAGTAGCCGTTGGAGGCTTGCTTCTTCCGCTTCTTCCTTATTATTTTTTGGTTGTTGGAGTCTTGCTTAGCAAAGATACTATGGGCTTTGGCGGCCTAATTTTCCTATGCCTCTTGTAGGCCCATATTGTATAACCGAATTCGTCCAAAAAAAAAATCTTTTAGGGGAATTGCTAGTTCCTACTAACATCATCTACAATATTTTTACTTCTTTTGACTCCTGCATAAACCATCATGCCCTCCCAAAATTTTAATCTTATGTTAATTTATTTTAATTATAATGTCTATTTTTTTTTTTTAAAATAGATAGGTTGCTGTTAGGGGAATTTACTAACATCATCTACAATATTTTTACTTCTTTTGACTCCTGCATAAACCATCATGCCCTCCCAAAATTTTAATCTTATGAATCTTATGTTTAATTATAATGTCTATTTTTTTTTTTTAAAATAGATAGGTTGCTGAATAGA
>NC_029785.2:7829414-7835883 GCF_000816755.2 Arachis ipaensis
TATATAAAAAAATTAAACATATATTTATAATTCTAATTGTCATAAATATGATATACACGTTAATAATGACAAATTGATATTGATATCTCCATAATAATTTTAAATGCCATAAATATATATGATACTAATGTTAATAGTGACAGATTGATCTTGATATCAATAATAAAAAATTAAACATAATTTATAATTCTAATTGCTATAAATATAATACAAACGTTAATAGTGATAAATTGATATTGATATTTGATATTAATAATCAATAATTAAGTCTTATAATTAATTTTGTGTTACTAATGGTTATATATAATGTTTCTTTTACGTAGTTTATGAGTCTAAATTTAATAACTAAAATATTTTTTTTTTATTTTTTAATTTTGTTATTTTTTTTGACTATTTTATAGAATAAGAATGTATTTTTTATTTTTATCGAAGTTGATCTTTTTAAGGTACAAATTATAATTTTTTATAATATTTTTTTATATAGTTATTCTATTATTATTCTTTTGATAATTTGATGATTGTTCTTATTTAAATTTATTTTTTTTGTTTAATGTTACAGTGCAATTATTTTTTACTACAATCATTTATAATGCACTCCTGCACATCTATCAAATACCGCCTCAAGATATATTCAGTGATTCGGCGTATTATTGAATTTCTTTAACCTACTTATACATTTATGTAGGTACAAAATATACCTTACAGTTGTTAATGAGATTGATGTTATCTCTTTCATAGTGTTTGATCGCGAGGCTAAGAGTTTTTGAAAAAGAGCTATAATAAAATGTTTGTTCTATATTTGAAAAGGTTTGTATTTAAATTAAATTCAAGAATAGTCAAATATTATATTTTATATTACTATAATTATTAATATAATTGTTCTATTTTGTTGTAGGAGTTGAGTGAAAATACTTTTTCTCAATATATATATGTATTTAGAGACAAACTCTTTTTTTTTTAAGTGAATATCAAAGTTCGAAATATTAATTCTTATCAATCATGCACATATCATGTGAGTAGGATGTCGCAAGATGAGAAATAAATTTTGACATTAAAAAAAAAAAATACAAGAATAAGTCGGTAAGTAGAAATGTAGAAGTCAAATTCTAGCAAAATATTCAATTTTAGCGCATATCATCGGACAATGTGTTTTTAGTTATTTTTTTAAGGTCACATATTTAAAGGATAATTCTGACTTGATAAATTTTAGTGAGACGTCTAATACATCAAAAATACAAATTAATATTTTTAGAGGCGATTAATATTTTTAGATATATTAATAAATTTGACTCTTTTGGTTGGTTTCTCACATATACTATTTTGAATTAAACATCATACTTACAAATATTTATTTTAAATGAATATTTTCGCAGTTAATAAAAAATTTCAGTGACTTAGAAACTTTCAAGGCATTATAGGTTCCCAAAAAAAAGCTGTATCTTGTGTGAAACACAACATTGAAAAAGAAATAGAGTGATCTGTGATATCTAATATCAAAATAAAAAGGTTAGTTAAAAAAACGGTAAAAATAATAGAACTGTTATACCTACAAAAATGACTAAATTTTGAACGATGGAATTTGTCATGATAAAAATGTTTTCATATAATTTATATAAGGTGCATTCTATGGTGTAGAAATAAAATTACTTTTACATGTGTAGAAGGATAAGTGTCAATGCATTAGTAGTTCATATTGATGGCTTTTGAATAAGGAAGAATTAATTAGATTACACAATTGTTGATTCATTGGACCCACAAAAAGAAAGAGAGTGTGTAACATTGTATTTGTGCCATAGAGACAACTTATTATATTTTTTTATTTTAATAAATTGAATAAATATTTTATTTATTAAAATAAATAATTTAAAAAATTATTACTATGTAGACGAGATATATGTATTTATAAATATAAAAATATATTTTATAAAAATAATAAAAAAATATTAATAATTTAAATTAGACCAAATTCTTAAAAATAGAACATTTCAATTAATATAGAAGGTGGACGATCTTAACCGTACTACTTCCAGACGTTTTTTTTATTAGAATTTACACTAAATCAATTCAAATAATAACAAGGCGGTATTCGAACCACCACTTGCTTAAAGCAAACTAGTGAGCTAACCACTAGACCAAGTTCATTAATTAGTTAGTTAAAATTGACTATTTCTTCTGTTATTTTGAAACTGCTCATCTTTTTTATTATTTGAAACTACTTATCTTTCTTATTATTTGAAATATTCTATTTTTAAGAGTTTGATTTAATTTAAATTATTAATATTTTTTATTATTTTCAAAAATTATATTTTTATATTTACAAATACACATATCTCGTTTACACTATAAACGAGATAATTTTTTATATATCTCATTTACAGTAAGGAGATATATGAAAATTGAAAAAATACACATATCTCGATACGGGTAAAATTATCTCGTTTACAGTATAAACAAGATAAGAGATGCTGATGTATTTTCTAATAATTTTTAAAATTATTTATTTCAGAAAATAAAATATTTATTTAATTTATTAAAATAAAAAATTCCCACATATTATTTGATTTATTGTTAATAAATATGTGTATCACTAATCAAATTAGAATTAAGTCCATTAGATGAAAAAAATTTTGAAAAAAAAATATTTTTTTAATATTAACCAAAATATTTTTCATAGAATTTAAAAAAGAAAAAGATCTGGAGACTAACTTACTTTCACTCTTAAAATTATTACTATTAAAAACGAAAGAATGTATAATTTAAGTAATAGGTAATTACTATTCATTTACCGTGGTTAACAAATTTAATTTGTTTTTATAATTTATATGTCCTAAATATATTACTAATTATTTTTATATTTTTAATATTTTACATGTTTTAATTTATAAATTGAATTGATAATTTACTATTATTAAAGGTATCCCATTTTTTTTAGAAGAAAATACTTAACTTTGAACAAAAGACTAAATTAGAACGATATAAAATGTTTTAGACGAAAATAAAATATTTTTTCAATTGTAATTGAATGAATCGAAAACGTTAAAGATAAAATTAAATAAAATAAAAAATTAGAGATAGTTTAAAACAAATTACAGACATTAAGGACAAAAGTATATTTTACCCTATTATTAAATATTTGAAAATAAATAACAATTTACAATTGAAAAAATATTGCTTTGGTCCATAATATTTGAACTAAGTTCTAATTTTATCCTTAATGTTTGAAATATTTTATTTTTGTCTAAAATACTTTATATGTTCTAATTTAGTTTTTTGTTCAATATTAAAAAAAAATCTAATAAGTTACAAATACAATGTCACACACTCTCTTTCTTTTTGTGGGTTCAATGAATCAACAATTGTGTAGTCTAATTAATTCTTCTCCATCCAAGAGCCATCAACATGAATTACTAATACAATGACACCTATCATTCTACACATGTAGAAACAACTTCATTTCTACACCATAGAATGCACTTTTTAGGGTATAAAGCACTATTAGCTATTCTTATTATATGCTATTTTAAACTCTTTAATTTTAATTTAGTTGGTTTAATTTTTTTTTGGAATATTAAATATAATTCGCTGTTAGTTTTTTATTTGCTAAACACTATACAATTTTATCATTGTTCTTTTTATTTATGATATATATTGTTCTATTAAATTATATTATTTGTGTTGTTTAAAAAATTATTATAATATATTAATAATTAAGTTATTTTCTCGCAAATCACTTATATATAAAACGCTGCACAATATATTATATGCATGTGACAAAAACACAGTCCTAAATGCACATATATTTACTTAACATATATAAATGATCGAGTTGGTTGTGTTATATATATATACACGCACGTGCGCTAGGTTTCCAGTAGCTTCACAGCAGGCTGCGTAGAAGAAGGAGTCATTTACGTCAAGGTTGCGAGAATCAGACCGGTCAATGAACTGGTAAGGCAACTGGTTCATTGGTTCAATGGTCCGACCGAAGTTTAACCGGGGTTCAACCAGTTTAATTAAATATTAAATAAAATTATTAAAAATTAATATATGTAATGCTTGATCACTATCTAGTTGTTCTATCTTCAAAAATAAAAATTTCTAATTAGTAACAACTACAATTTACAAACACAAATTTACACAAATTAAATACATTTACAGTCAATGACTAAATATTGATTGTTGAAAAGAAAAGTGAACCTGAACAAAATCACTAAATGAAGTCAATCAAAATACAATGGTTCTCACAATGGTTCTCAACAAGCAACTAGAGAGGGCTAATTCCATAATTTCTAGCCTTGAAGATGCCCACAGAATTATGTTGTAGTTGCTGATCATTTTGTGGCTGTTCCATCTAAATTCAAAATGACAGCAATCTAGAATCCAGAAAAATATATCAATCCATATAACTCATACGACATTCATTCAACATAATTAACAGAGTAGAATTGAATTTAAATTTTAAACCCCAAAATTCAACAGAGCAGTATTCAACAGAGCAGAAATAAACAAAACTCAATATAGCCAAATCCAACATAGCAGAATTGAATTTATATACCGAAATTCAAAATAAACAAAATTGAAAAACAAAACAAGAATAATTAACAAAATAAAAAAAATTAATTGAAAAACAGAACAAGAACCGATGAAGCTGTCTGAGATTCTTGTCCAGCATTATGTTGTTGTTGTTGATCATTTTCTGACTGTTCCATCTAAATTCAGAATGCCAGCAACCCAGAATCCAGACCAATATATCAATTCATAGTTCAAAGTTCATACAATTTATAATTTTATATGCATTCAATAGAGCAGAATCGACAAAATAAAAAAACTAAACAGAGCAGACTTGAAAAGATTCAAAAAAAAATAAAAATTGAAGAACAGAGCATAACATAATTTTCAATTTCAACATGCATCAATTTTATTCTCAAATCCAACATACAAGTATACAACAAATTCATTCCACATTTGATTAATCATATAAAAAAAATAAAAGAACAGAAGCCAGAAAAAAAAAATTGAAACAGTATACACTGAACAGACGCCAGAAACCCGATCTTACCTCAAGAGAAGAACGAAGAAAAGCCAGAAAACAACACAGCACGAAGCCACGAACAGAAGCCACAAACCCAGAAGCCCTAAACCCAGAAATCCAGAAACCCAGAAGCGGAGAAACCTAGAAGCCAGAAACGGAGAAACCCAGAAACCCAGGTGCGCGAGCGTGGGCGACGGTGCGCGACGGTGCGCGGACGTCGGCGACGGTGCCCGAAGGTGGCCGAACGTCGGGTGTTCTTCACGGCGTCCTCTGATCCGTTGTATGCAGAAGCTGCTTCAATGTTGGAGAGTGGAGAATAGATTGGGAGTGGAGCTATTGGTTGGGAGTGGCGGTGGAGGGTTCTTCAATCTTCAGTTCTTCACTCTTCAGCCTTCACTTCTTCGAAGATTTTGGAGAAGGAGAATAGAGATTAGGGATTTTGGCTTTGGGTTTTTAATTTTGGGAGTGGCAGCCTCAGCAAGTCACGCGTTCTTCATCCCCTTTTTCTTTTTTTTTTTTTTAAAAAAGAAACGACGCCGTTTGACTAGTAGAGGAAAAAACCGGCACGTATAAAAACCGGTCCGGTTCGATCGGTTCACCGGTTAACTACCGGTTTGGCCGGTTTTTTCACCGGTTTTTTGCAGCGCGGTTTTGTTCATGGATCGGACCGGCTACATGACCGGTTTTCGGTTAACCGAGTTGAACCGGCCGGTCCGGTCCGATTTTTAGAACATTGATTTACGCTGAAGCTTGTTTGGGTGTGGGACTATGTCCGACAGATGTTCCTACGGACGACCTAGAGATCTTTCGACAGTACGCCAGGTACTATATTATGCTACTGATCAGAGGATATCTGATAACGAACAAGTTGAACAACTTGGTCCACTGGCGTTGACTCCCACTTTTGGAGGACTTCGGACGGTGCCGGACGTTGTCTTGGGGTTCGGCCGTGCTTGTCTGGACGTACTAGTCACTGTGTTCGGCGGCACACTGAGACGTCACGGACATCACCGGCTGCACTCCACTGTTGATGTCCTGGATCTACCAGAAATTTTCTCAGTGGTGTCCAATAGATAAAGGGATCTACCAGTATCCTATGGCTGTGAGGTAACAAATTTTTATTTCTATATTTAGTTATCAATTTGTAACTTCCTATGACCTGTTGCATAATGAACTGCATTTATTCTTTTGGTTGGTGTCAGGTTGGTTAGATTGCAGCAACAGAGCAGAGATCAGAATGAGGTCAGGTTCCTGCGATGGCAGGTATTGATCGACCGGTTACGATTCGATGAGGTTAGTACCACGTTTACGACCACCACGTTTTCATTTTAGTCATTTATGTTGCCTTATTTTTGTCGTCCTGACTATTAGCTCTGTTACGGTTCTTTCAGTTTGTATGGAGACCGTACGACGACCCTGCTTTGCAGGCTCTGTGCC
>NC_029785.2:7838424-7841952 GCF_000816755.2 Arachis ipaensis
ATGTCAGTCGTTCCCCTTATCTGCTTCAATATTGTGCAGCTTCACCAGGTTGACCGGGTGAAGAGGCAATTCAATGGAGAGCAGCAGGTCCCTAGCCCTCCAGTGAACCTTGACAGGTATATGTGATGTCTTATTTATCTTTGCTTACCTGAGTTTAGATTTCAGTTGTGTTAAAATCATCACATGTGTGTCAGTCAACCACATCATATTATGTACTTATTGTTTTTTCTGATAGGTTCCTCACATCCACTGACCAGGGTGAGGATGTGTGGTGGCCTGATCGACATTCTGATTGGTATGAAGGCTGGTGTAAGCGTTTTGATCCTAGTCGCAGGATCTCCATACAACATATGTTTGGCACCAGGTTGACCCGGGAGTACTACGATTGGTGGCGTGGGGCTTGCCATGTTAGGCATCTGTTAGGCCAGGAGGTTCTGGAGGACCCAAGATTCGCCGAGTTATACCCTCCGACGTACAATTCACTGCCAGCCAGCCGAAGGACAATCTCCACCTTAACCGGGGCGTGCCGGATTGGTGTAGGCTTGCGACGGAGGTTACGGCGGATACCCAGCGACCTGCTAGGAGGGACAGAGGCACTAGAGAGCGTAGACCTGGCAAGCCGGTTAGGAGGGAGAGGGTCAGGCCCTGTCGGGCGCGGCTGGACGTAGAGTCCGACGAGGAGGCGAAGTTCGACCGCCAGGAGGATTACGGAGACATCCCATCAGACGAAGAGGTCTCACCTCCTGGTCCGCCTCCTCCACCTCCTCCACCCCCGACCCACGCACCGCATCCACCATCTGGTTCCGGAGGATCTCAACATCGGGCAATCTGGGACACATCACCGCCGGGTTGGCATGATGTAGGTCCATCCATCAGCATTGATGCACTCTGACAGATTTGTCGTCATATGACCAAACCGCCTCATACTATCGCAATGTTGCAGCCAAATCTCTTTGTTGAAATGATCAGCCCAGTCTGCCATCGCTGGGAAAACTCCTCTCAAGGCATCCATGTACCACTTAGATCCAGCCTTGCTTGGACTGTAAGCAGCATTTATAAGGTATCTCTTGCCCTCGACTGACTTAAAACGAGTCATGAAGTTCGCCGCCATGTGTCTGATACAGTAAGCATGGAATGCTCTTTGGGGATGCCAACCACTGTCATCGGCACTGAGGGCAGACTTGATGGTCTGCGATCTATCGGAGATAACCAGTAGGCCATCTTGTGGGGGTGACATGGCGTCTCAGATTAGTAAGGAAGAACGACCATGACTCGGTACTCTCGGACTCGATAATGGCAAAAGCAATAGGCAGGATGTTGCTGTTGCTGTCTTGTGCCACCGCAATAAGCAACACTCTACCGTATCTGCCATACAGATGCGTGCCATCGACGAAAACAAATGACTTGTAATGCTTGAAAGCCTCAACACAGGATGGGAAGGCCCAAAATACTTTGTCGAACATGCTACAGTCGCGGACCAGAAGGTGTGCAACGTAGTACGGTCCGTATCGTAGCTCACATATGGTGTCGAGAAAACAACTTTACAGTGCCTGAAGCAGTTTTGACACCTTGTTATATGACTCCTCCCAATCCCCGTAGATCTGTGCAATTGCTTCGTTATCCACACCTTTTTGTAGGAGGGTTTAAAGTAATAGCTTGCTCAAACTGCACCTTGCAGGACCGGGATGCTTACGGAGGGGTTGGACTGTATCAACGGCAGTATGACCTTGTAGATGAGACTGCTATCCAACTGTCGATGGTCTTGGGACATGGTGGGTGCTAAATAACTATGCACTCCACCAACCCTCCGGACCTCCCTAATGCAATAGAAAAGCATTGGCTCACCCATATTTTAAAACTACTAAATATATTGCACAGAAGTACTCAAAAGCTCAATTAAATTTGAACTCACCAGTATCTGAGGTTCTGTCGAAGGGCAACACAGAGACTCCATTGACACCCATTCGCAGCTTGACGGTATTGCACATGGTACTTTAATCGGTCTGACTCGATCACCCGGTACTTAGCAGACCTGCGAATACTGTAGTTCTTCACACCCTGCAGCACTATATCTCGACATTTGAACATGTGGCCAACCCGAAACTCTACCCCACCGTCTAGGTTGTAATCATCTTCCCCCGTGTTGAAAAACGGAGTCCTCTCATGCATGGCGTCCAGATCTAGACTATGATAGTGACTTGGTACTGCCGATAGCGCTGGAATTGGGTGGGGTGGAGGCAAGACATGGCGCGCCGCAGTCTCAGCGGGCGTCTCCGGTACAAACTCCTCCTCCTCACCCCATCAGAAGAATCACTATCGGCACTATCCCCCACGTATTCTTCGTCTGACTCTTCGTCACCCTCCTCCACCTCTTCGACTAGAATGGCGACATGAATGGGTGGTGGTGGTGCGAGAGGTCGGGCGTCTTGTACGTAGGTCGAGTGTACAGAACCACCACGACCGATATCTCCAACATCGGCGGAAAGTTCCATCACTTGTTCCACCATGATTCTCCCATGGATGTCAAACATGAGCCGCACATGCTCGTCCCCTAGAAGGCGAAATAGTCGAAAAACTCTATTACCCATGGGTGCCAGCAACCTATACCCCATCCTTCCGACCTCCCTCGTTTTTGTACCACCGAAATTGCTCAATATCAAACTCTTCAACTCTAACAACATACTTACATGCTGAGTCCGCAACAGTATCGGATTGTTACACTCAAATATCACCCCGTTGTCGCCATTTCTCATACGACAATTAGGGTAAACACACACAACTATGTACACGCTGTTACTGGCCATTGTTGCCTTACTTTTGTGAGAAAAAGAGAGAGAAAAATATATGACATGTGTGTGGAGAATGCCAAGGATTATACATCTTTTTTATAGCTGTTGATAATTTGTCCCATCGTATCTCGTTTACACGGTAAACGAGATAATTTTGGACGTATCTTGTTTACAGTGTAAACGAAATAAGACACGTAGACGTAACACGTGTATATCTCGTTTACAGATACGTGTAAAATTATCTCATTTATAGTGTAAACGAGATAAAAAAAGAGTATTTATTTCTGTAATAATTTTTTAAATTACCTATTTCAATAATTATTATAATTTATTTATTTATTAAAATAAAAAATTCAATTATTACTATAGTAAATTGTGTAAGTTATTGCGTTCTTCCAACACTTAGCTTAAGCTAGCGATTGAGCTTACTATTCGAACCAACTTAGTGGCACGTATAGCTAGTGAGCAATGACATAACTACTCGCAAGTCTAAAATCTTTTTTGCACTCATTTTGTTGACTTGTGGTGGCATACTACCTGATCCCGCGTTGATCCCTTTCATTGCCACTCCGTTATTTCGTTGACTTCTCGCTGGCGCCATCTCCAACACCATCCCTTCTCAGTTCTCATGTCTGCTTGTTCTACCGCCAACTTCGAATCAAAATCCTTTAAAATAGAACGTTGATAAAATGAAAAATTAATCGTTATTAAATTAAAATAATAGAACACACATTTCATA
>NC_029785.2:7842569-7844269 GCF_000816755.2 Arachis ipaensis
TAATGGCATTGAGTTATTATTATTATTATTATTATTATTATTATTATTATTATTATTATTATTATGCAACATTAGTGTGATATTGTAATGCTAAAGTCAATTCACACGTAATTTGGCTACAATATATAAATCCCATTAAAATTAAAGAAAACATAGGGAAATCAACTATTTTAATAATCAATTTCAGCCAGTATTTTCTATAACCACTAATACAAAGCCTATAATACAATACCTGAAGCACACCACTAATACAAAGCCTACAATTCTATAACCAATTAACCATAAATGACGATTTCAGAAACCACCTTCGCTCGTCTTCATTTTTAATTTTTATAGCCTCCTCTCCATTTCCCACATTGTACCAACTCCTTTAACCTCTTACATATCATTCGCCATCACAACCAAACAATATCAACGTTTTTTACATGTTTTATATATAAAATATCAAATTTGAATTCAACCCTAAATAATTAAATTATCAAAAATATTTCATATACGCTAAAATTAGCGTACTATATATATTTATTTACATAATTATTTTAATTATGTAATCAATTATAAAAATAATTAAATCTGCAATAGATCAATAATTTTATTTATAGCATGATAAAAAAATTTATAAGATACCAAATATATAAAATACATACAAGCATGCTTATGAAGCACAAATGATGAAATGATAGATATCTTCTGATGATAAAGTAGTTAGCGTCAAACTTAGAGTAAGAAATGCTTCTAATTTAAGAAGTGATTCAAAGCCTACCTTGTCCCACAAGTTTGGTAAACTTGTTCATACTGCAAATTATAGCAAAATTGGAGTGGAACCATACGTCACCACGCACTCAAACTTCAAAAATTTTGGTATATAAATCAAGGATTTCGCTAGGGAGACAATGGACTATTTGTACAATGTGTACAATGAGTTATTGAGTTACAAAATGAACATCCTCTTGACTTTTTGGATCTAGCGCTCTAATACTATGTCATGATACCACTCATCCCAAAAGCTTCAGCTGATGAAAAAAGGTAACACTAATGATTATATCTCTAATACTTCCTAAACCTCCATTGTACACATTGTATAAATATTCCATTAGCTCTTCATACTTTCCCATAAATCAATCCAATTAAGGCCTCGTCCACTATACTAGCCACTTATAACTTTGAGCTTCCACTACTACCTCTTATATATTATGTATCTTTCTAGCTAGCTACCTCTCATAAGAGGAATTCTAATTCATTCATTAAGTTTACAATAATCAGTAGTCCTCATTTCTCTCTCTCACCCATTTTTTCCTTCTCCTTTCTCCTTATCAAGGTAATCTTCTATTTTATGCTTCCTCTTGATCACACATGTCCTTTTTATTATCACAATTTAATTGATTTCCTTCTATTTGTTATTCTATTATTAATTTTTTTAATTTTTAAAATGCATGCTGGTAGTAATTCGTTATTGGTAGATAAATGTAGTGACCAAGTATTTTACTTCACAAGTTCACATGGCTTGGATGAGAAGTTATTTATGCTGCTGCATGCATTATTTTGGGATTTACAATCTTGCCTCAGTATAGAAAGATTCATTTGTATTTTCTCTTGTTTGTTAATAGTTATTTTTTAAAATTGAAATTTTGTTCAACAATAATTTTCATTTTAAAATTTTAATTCTATCTCTTTTTTTTATAATTTTATCCTTATTTTAT
>NC_029785.2:7844371-7846030 GCF_000816755.2 Arachis ipaensis
TATGTAACCATCAATTAATCATCATAAGTATTTTTAACGGTGGGAGATGATATCCAATGGTGTAGGATTACTTATTTTTCTTTTGATGATTAAGGGTCAGTTTGGCTAAACTTTTTAAATAAATTCTTTTGAAAAAAGAGCTTAAAATATAAGGATTTTTATTAATAATAACTTTTAAATAAGTTATTTTGTGTTTAGAAAGTTATTATAGAAATCCTTGTTTTAAAGTTGTGCATTAAATAAGAGTGCTAAAATAGCTTTTGAAAATAGGAGAAGTCACATTTTTTAACTTTTTCAAAAGTTCTTAAATAACTTTTTAAAAAATTAAAAATTTATCTAAAAAATTGTACTAAACACTATTAATGTAATTTTTTATAAGTCAAAAACTAAAAAAAATAGCTTTTGCAATTTCTCAAACAAATTCTAAATACTTGACTAAATTTTAATAAAATTCCTAGTTCCTAGACTTTTTCATTATTTTTTATTCTGTATGCTAAAACTTTAAAAGACAGTGATCCGTGAACAAATTAAAAAAGAATGTAATTAATTATACCAAAAAGTTTGCCTAACAATCTTTGTTGGAGGAGCCACCTATATTGCGCAGCACTGACATCAGATCTTGAATTGAATTATTTTATTTGTTGTTACTTTAATATTGCCGTAGTGAAAGAGGAAACTAATTTCAAGATAAAAAATTGATGCGTCTGAATGAGAATTATTAACTGACACAAACAAACAGTTAAATCTTTGTCTAATTGCTGAATTTCTTGAAACTCCTTTTTGACTCTTCAACGTTTAATAACCTTTTGTGACATATGAAGTGAAATAGACTGGAGTCAAATTGTTGAATATTTGACTTACTTGCATGCAGCAGTATAGTACAAAGCTCCATGTCTGTCTCAACTATTCCAGCACCAAAATTAGGGGAGAGATTGTGTGAAAATGGATTTGAACATCCCAAAATTCTTCCTGCCATTGATGATGCCCATGGAGGAGTTATTGTTGACTTGAATGAACCTATGGATCCAGAACATTTTGCTACATTGCTTAGGTCTTCACTTCTACATTGGAACCTTAAGGTAATACTAATTATTTATTATTTATTATGCTGCACATACACAGCTCTATAATGATGTCTGTGATATAGTATCCTTTTCTTTAAAAAAAAATAAAAATCAAAATGTCAAATTGTTATCATCGTTACTTTTATTTTGGTGTACAATGAGATTCAACCCAAGACTTAGAGGAAAGAGAAAGTTGCGCGTTAACCTTTTTCTTTTCATATAAATTTATGTCAGCCACACAATTAAAACGAAACTTATGATCCTGCTACAGAGAAATATTAGAAAATTATTAAAATTTATTATTTTTAGTTATTAATTAATTATTAATATTTAAAAATATGAGATAAAATATATTATTGAATTACTAAATTAAAAAAAATAAACTAAAAGAATTGAGTGATAGTCATGAATAATAAATTTTGAACACCTCTTAATATTTCTCAAATATTTCGCCTTTTATTAACTTCAATAAGGTTTGCAGGGAAAACATGGTGTTTGGATAAAGTTACCTATCAGTCTTGTTAACCTTGTGGAAACTGCAGTGAAGGTAACTGCAAAGTATATAATTGAGTAAAATTCTTTTAAACACTAATTG
>NC_029785.2:7846187-7849511 GCF_000816755.2 Arachis ipaensis
TTGCATAGATATTAAATGTTATTTATATGTTGTTCCTGTTAGTTAAGATGTGAATAAGTGAGTATGGTATGTATTTTGTTGGTGGCAGGAGGGGTTCTGGTACCACCATGCTGAGCCAAGCTATCTAATGCTAGTTTATTGGATTCCCCAAACAGGCTGCACAATCCCTATAAATGCTTCCCACCGTGTTGCCGTTGCTGCTATAGTCTTAAATCAAAACAAAGAGGTGATTGTCAAATTAACAGTCACAAAGAGTTTTTTATTACACCAGTAAAAATTCGCATGCAGCTATCTACGTATGAAGTTATAGTTGAAAACTATTGAAAAGCAATTCAATCAAACATTTAGTTCTCAACTATTAACTTCACATGGCATGTGAGTTCTACTTATTTATTGTATCAAACCAAACATTGCAAATGAATTGATATTTCTATTCTAGTAAAGTCACCAAATGGGTCTTACTATCTTGTATGTTTTTTCATACAAATAATTAACCTGCTTCATGCCAACATTGTGATCAATGCAACTTTTTTCCCTTCTTTTTTCTTTATTTGTTTGTTCCATGTTTTGGGGTAGTAGGTTCTTGTAGTACAGGAAAAAAGAGGTAGATTCCATGGAATTGGCTACTGGAAGTTACCTACTGGAGTTGTCGACGCGGTATGCAGTACAGGAGATTTTTGCAGCATGGTTATTGGCTACTGGAAGTTACCTACTGAAGTTATTGTAACATGGTTTTGTACCTGCAGGGTGAGGAGATTTTTGCAGCAGCTATTAGAGAAGTAAAAGAAGAGACAGGAGTGAGTATCTGAGTAAATGTGACCAGTTTTTTTTTATTGATCATAAGCTCATAACAACTGTTTTATATGGTCCATCTTTTTTATTTGTTCAGGTTGATACCGAATTTGTAGAAATACTAGCATTCAGGTGTGAATCTTCTGACTTTTGTATGGAATTTAATCCTGATATATCGTTGTGACATTGTATTCATGAATTGTATTAACTAATTTAAAAACACAATATGTATGTATGATTTTCACTGAAACTCTAACTCTATTTTCGATATATTAAGCACAAAAGAGGCATATTAATGATTTTCTTAGGAGGAATTTGAATTTTCAGTGATTGAACAAAAATCATTAATCACCATCACCAAGTCCTGTTTTTCTATTTTTCAGGGAAGTGCAGAATTCATTCTTTGGGAAATCAGATTTGTCATTTCTTTGCATGTTGCGCCCTCTTTCTGTTGAGATCAAAAAGCAAGAATTGGAAATTGAAGCAGCTCAGGTACTTTTGTTTGACGATTTCACATCTTTGTTCTGTCTATTTTGTTCACCCAACCTAACTTTTCAGCAACTGATACTATGAGTATGAGATGATGAGAAATATCCAAAAGATGAACCTAGTGTTGCATATCAACCTAGTTATGTTCATACTCCTGCTTATTTTCCACTCATGAAATCTCAACTAATAATCCATTAAGACAACCTACAAGTTGTTTATACAATAAAATAGACTTGTGAACCATTCACTAGATGGCAGGGATAACATAAAGAAAGATTAAAAGATATATTCTTTGTGTATCTATTTTTTTGAAAACTAGATACAGACCATCTTATATTTTTGTTAGAAGTGAATCTTAGAACAAGGGTGAGTTATTTCCATACAATTTTAATATCGTGAGTTTAAACCGTACTAAAATCAGCTACGGATTATTGTATCAAAGTTAAAATGTTAAATACATGTCTAGGGGTGTTCATGGATCATATTCAATCTGCATATCCGCGGTGTTTATCTGAATCCGATCCGAAAATTGTGAATATGGATCCGATCGGATCGGATTCTATCCGCACACTAATAGGATCGGATTGCGGATTTTGTGCAGGTATCCACATATCCACATATCCGCAAAATTAAATAAGTAAATATTTTTTTATGTTTTATTTCAATTAATAATTATCATATATGTTGTATTATTTTAATTTATTATCTAAGAAAAGTATGTTTAATATTATTTTAAGAGTAAACATATTTAAAAAAATAGAAAAAATAAATTTTATTGATATTTTTTAATAAAAATAAGCTTTTAAATATATTTTTGTGTTTTATAAATATATTCGATCCGATCCGCAAGATCTAAACCTAAAAACTGCGGGATCCAATAATTTTAGTGCAGATCAGATCAAAATTTTTGCCATATCCAAGATATCTGCGTTCATCCTAAAAGTTAATATGCTTAAATTACATCCTTTTAAGTGCAACTTTTTCTCGAATCTTTCGTACTATAGAGTGTTTTGACCGAATTACCCTATCTTATATGTTTGTCACTAACTACAAACACATCTCTATATGCCTATAGCTATCTATATATTGATGTCTTGTGTTATCAACACGATAAAGTTGTCCAAGCATTTGTTAGGACATAAACCAACATGGTTCTCTAATTAATGCAAATGTTCCTTCATGTATTTGAAGAATGAGTCTGTCGGAACTGTTTTACAATAATATATGTGTAGTAATAGAATCTATATGCATGTGATGGAGGATTTCCTTATGTTCATTAGCTTTCTCATGTTTAAGCTACAAAATCAAGATCCATTATTATTGGTTAATCAAATCATGAGTTTATACCATGCATTCCAAAGGAATTTAACAAGATATTACTATGATTAAACAGTAAAATTCTATTTTCATTTTTTCCTTCACAAAATATTGAAAATAACAAAATTGAAAAAGATATCACATTGAACAATGCTGTCCTTATGAATCATGACAATCCACATTTTTCAATCTTTCTTGTTCATGCATTCCATCTCCTTGGTGACTATACCTTCCTTTTGTTTATGTCTTCCCTTGCGAAGTGGATGCCGTTCGAGGAATTCGCAGTTCAACCACTTACTCAGAAACATGAACCCTTCAAGTACGTAGTTGAATTATGTTTGGCAAATGTGGAAGAAAAGTTCTATACTGGATTCTCCCCAAGGCGAGTCTCATCATATTTTGAGGATCAATTGAACTATTTATATATGAATATCAATGAATTGGACAAGTCTTCTTAAGCCTCTCTTGGTCATTTCTTACATGTTAAATAGATTTCTAGCAGAAATTATAGTTATCTGTTATATTATGTTAAATAAATTTCTAGCAGAATTTATATGCTTTTGAATCTTCGTTAACAAGATTTTGAGCAGAAATTTTGTTATCTAGGATTGATGTAATAAATTTATTTTGAATCATTAATTTTATAGTGTGCTCTTTCTATGGATCTTTCGAATTGTGAGCAATATTGTGAGAAAGTCTATGACGTACGAATCGTGGACACACAAA
>NC_029785.2:7849719-7855400 GCF_000816755.2 Arachis ipaensis
TATTTTATTGATATTAAAATATAAATTAATTTTTTAATTATATAAAATATTTAAAATAATTTTTATTTTAATAATTAATAATATATACTATTTTTAAATTCATTTCAAGAATATATATTAAGAATAAGGTTAGACACGTTGACACGTGATAGTATTTAAGTATACTTCTAGAGAAAAAATTTTCATTTTTTATTAAGATATGGTTGGACACATAAGACACGCATGTTAGACGAATATCAATAAATATATCGTGTACAAAATATATCCAACACAAACACAATAAATTAGATAAGTATCCTTGCTCCATAAACTACATCGATTTTTAGTGGAGGAGTTACTGTATATGATGAAAAATTCTAAAGATTCGCTACCACATAGCTAAAAAGACAATAACTCTTTCAAGAAAATGAGATATGATTTACCCTCTTAATATAAACATCCTACTACTTAATAATTACTCCAAGAATAAAAATAGATGATGATCAAAGTAGAAACACAAGGTTGAACATTTTAAGATTGAGTAAAATTACACGACCTCAGAATTTATTTTATAAGATATATGGTGGTTGTTGGATTAAATTAGTTAGTAGAACTCATTATTTTAAATACATACCTTCCATAAGAACAGTCTGACCTAGGAATAATGTCTCTCACTAAGGAACGCTCTCCTAGGGTTTCTCCTCAAGAAGAGGATCTCATGAATCACAGTACAAAGAAAGTCAAAACACACAACGATGCTGAACTAGGTGATAACGTTAACCGAATTCAACCAGCTATGGATGTGGAGTTGGGTAATGAAAACCAACAATCATCTTTGACAACGCGAAAAGTCTCGTATAAGGATTCTCTAGTGGCTCTTGGGAATTCGTCTATGGCTGAGGACGATATCGATGAGAACGATCCAAATTCAGAAGACAAGTGGTATAAAGATAAAGAATCGAATGGGAGGGAAGAGAAGCCATTTGACCTTTGTCCGGTTATTCCCGTTTCAAAAGAAGAATTCGAGGAATGGTGCAAGCCATGGCAAGCAGCGCTGATTGTGAAGGTTCTTGGGAAAAGAGTCAATCTTGGCTTCATAGAACATCGTTTAAATAGAGATTGGGAAAGGAAAAGTAAGATCAATGTTATAGACATGGATCGTGATTATTTTCTTGTTCACTTTACAGAGGAGGAAGACTACTCGCATGCATTGCTTGGAGGACCGTGGATGGTGGCAGGACACTACCTTATTGTTCAGAGGTGGCGGCCTTTCTTTTTGGAGTCCGAAAAAGCAGTGAAAAAAGTGGCAGCTTGGGTTCGTATACCCAATCTACCAATAGAGCTCTACAACCACAGGTTTCTATGGAGAGTTGGATATGCTATTGGCACAATGCTGAAGGTCGACAGAACAACATCAATACATTTTCGAGGGAAGTTTGCTAGAATTTGTGTCGAAATTGATTTAACCAAAAAGCTGGTACCTAGAATCTCGATTCTGGGAGCATGTTGAACATTGAGTATGAGGGTCTCCACCTCATCTGCTTTTCTTGTGGGATGTATGGGCATAGGGCAGAGGAATGTAGCGAGGGAACGGAGTACAAGGAAGAACTCCGAGAAGAAGAAAACACCGCAGATGATATGGTCTCTAACAAGGAAGCCGACGCTAACGGGGGACAAAAACCAAATGAAGAAAGAATCCCAGAGGATACGGCTAACGTGCAAAAATCAAGGGATAATCAAGACCTACCCAATTTTAGGCCGTGGATGATGGTTAGAAAACCACAAAAAAGGAAACAAGACAAACATGCGCCAGTGAACAGATACGCTCAATATGGGAAGGTCTCTATTTCAAATAAAGATAGGGCTATAGTTCCGTCGGAAATTACTATGGAGAAAGGATCACGTTATAATGCCTTGTACGAGGAAAATGGGGAAGAGAAAATTGAGACTACTGTAGCCGTGGAAGATGGGATTAAAGAGAACATACAAAATGGGCTGGACATGGTTCCAAACCAAAAAGAAAATGGAGCCTTCAAAAGGCCTACAAGCAAGGTTCTAAGGCCAGGTGCAGGAAAGAACCCACAAGGTGGAAAAAGGACTAGCCCAAAGATTGGGCCCATGCCAAGCAATATACAACCCAAGTCAAAAAGAAAGGAAGCCTTGGGGACTCAAACACCTACCAATGACAACATAATTACCTATAAGAAGACCCGCTCATCCTCAAGAAATCCTGAAACCATTGCTATGGAGAAGGAGATGCTGGATAACATGAGAAGGTCACTCCTCCCTTTATTTTCAATTAGATTCCCCATGTCCTGTTAACAAAGGCAGTAGACCTTTTAGATTCTTGGCTGCTTGGCTGACACACCCGGAATTTGCTAATGTGGTTAATGAACACTGGAATTTTAATAACTCCTGGTCTGGTTGTATTGCTGATTTTCAAAAGTCCTTGAAGGAGTGAAACTCTAACGTGTTCGGTAACATTCATCACAAGAAAAGTAAAATATTAAGGAGATTACAAGGGATTTCAGCTAACATGAATCTCACTTGTAATCTCTTTCTCCAGAACTTGCAAAAATCCTTGTCGGAAGAATATGAAGAGATCCTCATTCAGGAAGAGATCCTTTGGTTCCAAAAATCGAGATGTAACTGGCTCGAGTTCGGTGATCGCAACACCAAGTATTTTCATGGCACCACTATGGCTAGGAGGAGGAAAAACAGGATTGAAGCTCTCCAAGATGGTGATGGAAATTGGATTTCAAACAAAACTGAGTTGGAGAACATGGCCACCTCCTTCTATAGCAATTTATTTACTGATGATACTTTGGAGATTAAATTCATTCTGAATGGGTGTTTTCCCACAATCTCTCAAGTTGATAAGGAGCTTATTGGAAAAAGCTATACTAGCTTGGAAATCAAAGAAGCGATTTTTCGTATGGGGGCCTCAAGGCTCCAGGGAAAGATGGGATTCAGACTATCTTCTATCAGAAACAGTGGGATAGAGTTGGTGCCGATTTATGCAAGCTTGTCCAAGATATCTTTGCCAATCCAAGTAAAGTAGGGGAGATAAATGATACGTTGATTACTCTTATTCCCAAAGTTGAGCCTATTTCCAACTTGAAACAGATGAGACCCATTAGCCTTTGTAATGTCTCTAATAAAGTTATTACCAAGCTTCTTGCTACCCGTCTTAGGAAAATCATGGATCATCTCGTAAGTCCAGCTCAATGTAGCTTTGTGTCGGGAAGACAGAGTTCCGACAATATTATTATCTCGCAAGAAGTTATTCATTCTATGCGGAATAAGAAAGGGCCCAAAGGTTGGATGGCAATTAAGATTGATCTTGAGAAGGCGTATGACAGGTTGAAGTGGTCCTTTATCAAAGATACTTTGGAGGATATTGGTCTTCCGGGTCACATTGTTAACCTTATATACATGTGTGTATCCTCAGTCAGCATGCAGGTTCTCTGGAATGGGGAGCCATTGATGAATTTCTCCCGACTAGGAGAATTCGCCAAGGAGACCCTTTATCCCCATACTTATTTGTGCTCTGTATGAAAAAATTATCTCAACTTATAAATGATGCAGTGGAACATGGTTTCTGGAAACCAATTAGCCTCAATGAAAATAGCCCGAATCTTTCTCACCTAGGCTTCGCTGATGATTTGATAATTTTCTCAGAAGCTAGTATGGAGCAAGCTGATGTTATAAAAAAAATCTTTAAAGCTTTTTATGAGAGCTCTGGCCAAAAGATTAGTAATGATAAAACCAGAATTTTCTTCTCCAAGAATGTCGGGCATAGTGTCGGAAGTGAAATCAGTGAGTTTTTGAACTTCACTAGAACAGATGACCTTGGAAAATATCTTGGTGTTCCACTTATTCATTCAAGAATTACAAAGGACACCTACAAGGACATTGAGGCCAAAATCAATGCGAGACTTAACAATTGGAAAGCTACATCCTTGTCTTTGGCAGACAGGACCACCCTGATGAGATCGATCCTTTCTACTATCCCTAGTTATACTATGCAAACTGCTGTTCTACCTATTTCTACTTGTAATTTTATTGACCGTAAATGTAGGAGCTTCATCTGGGGGGAATCTGAAAACTCAAGGAAAATTCATCTCCTTGATTGGAAGACTGTCGGCAAGCCCAAAAGATCTGGGGGACTGGGCATCAGACATGCAAAGGAGCTTAATCAAGCTTATATGATGAAGATTGGCTGGGGCCTAATTGAAAGGAAAGACTCCCTCTGGGCTAGAGTGTTGCGAGCTAAGTACAGATGTAGCAACGACATTATGCCCAATGTTACGAGAAGAAGTAGTGACTCAAACCTTTGGAAGGGAGTTTGCTCTACGTGAAAAGATGTCCAAAGCAATTCCATTTGGCGTATTGGTGATGGATCTCGCATAAAGTTTTGGGAGCATAATTGGGTCCCTAGTTTTGGGAGCCTTAATCAACATGCATCTCAGGTAACTAATCTAGTCGATTCTAATTATGCTCTGATGGATTTCCTAACTGTTTCAGGTGAGTGGGATAACGAGAAACTGAAAGGATGGCTCCCGGACCAAGTGGTTCAAAGAATTATTTTCCTGTCCCCACCTTCGCCATGGAAGCAAGAAGATCATCTTGTCTGGGCACAAACCTCAGATGGAACGTTCAACTTGAAGACAACGTACCAAGCCGTGAAAGGAGACGTGTTAGCTAGTAATTGCATGTTCAACGTGATTTAGAAGTGGCAAGGCCCAGAAAGAATTCGGTCCTTCCTCTGACTTGTGGCTCACAATGCTATTCTTACCAACACGGAAAGAAATAGAAGGCATTTGAGTGTAACCTCAGAGTGTCCTCGATGCAACCTTCCAAGCAAGACCTCACTGCACGTTCTGAGAGACTGCCAATTTGCCAAAACAGTGTGGGAAGCACTCAAGCCTCAAGAGCATGTTCTTGATTTCTTTAATCTTTACAGGGAAAAGTGGCTCCTAAAAAATCTTTCCACTCCAACGAAGTGGTGCTGCACCTTTGGGGTTACCCTTTCTTCTCTATGATTTGCTCGTAACAAACTAGTGTTTGAGAAAATTGCTTCGCATCCTAACGGAATTGTGGAATCCATCCATAATCGCGTCAAAGATATTCTCAAAGTGATTAAAAATCCTATACTGCCTGGTAACAAAATTATCACATCTGGTCTCCTTATTAGATGGTACCCGCCAGTGGAAGGTTTCATCAAGATCAATGTAGATGGCTCCTTCCTTACAAGTAGTAACAATGCAACCTGTGGAGGAGTGATGAGAGATAGCCTAGGGAGATTTATTAAATGTTTCTCTTGCAATTTAGGGAGCTGCTCAATTATGCACGCTGAGCTCTGGACTATTGTTAAAGGACTGCACCTCGCTGTGATTAACAGTTACAACCACGTTGTCATAGAATCAGATTCTATGATGGCCATCCAATTTATCAAAGAAGGTATGCCAAAACACCACCCTTGCTACTCTCTTGTGGAAGAAATCCAAATTATAATAAGACGTCTGAATCAGGTTAACTGGTCGCATACCTTAAGAGAAGCAAACTGTGTTGCTGACTTTCTTGCAAAAATGGGCCACGATCTCTCCTTTGGTTTACATACCTTTGAATCCCCTCCCCATGGTATTAGTACTATGCTGTACTGTGATAACTTCGGGTCCCTCAGACTGAGAGGGAGTAGG
>NC_029785.2:7855601-7861170 GCF_000816755.2 Arachis ipaensis
TTAATTCTTTTTTTATTATAACTTAAGATTTAGGATTTAGTATCTAAAATTTAGATTTTAAAATTTTAATTTTAGAGTTGATAGAGAGTTTCTGATACAGTCACTACTCCAAGCCCATCTCAGCAGCTAAATCCAACAAGGGAAGAAGAAGAGAGTAGCGACACTGGCCCAATTGTTAACAAAAGAGAGCGAAAGATGCCATATTGGGCTAGGGACTATGTAATGGGTAAATGAATGAGAGAGCATGGTAATAATAGACAAAATTGTTAGGATCTGATAGGAATTTAAGGAAAAGAAAAGGAGAGAGAAAGGTAGGAACAATCTAGACAGTTAGTGTGGGAGTCGTCCCTGACTCGAAGAGGGGAGAGTGAATTTCTGTTATAGTTTTTTGGTTCATCAATTCCATTTCCATTTTATTCCAATTCTGTTGATGATTCACTGACTTAGTTGATAATTGTGAATTTGCATTGTGCTCTAACAGTTTCACTCCTTACTTCCTCAAGCACATTAACATTCGCCTTGATAGAGTGATGCAAAACGGTGAAGATTTTTGTTTAATTTGCTACTTGAATATCATCATGACATATGTTCTGCCATGCGGCACTATATTAAACAACTTCTTGTATCTTGAAAATTTTTCTATAAATCTCCCACAAACATTGATAATACTTGCAATCACAATCACAATTTCAATCTTCTCCCTCCTATTTTCCCTTTCTTTCCATTCCTTCTCTGTATCATTTATTTCTTTCTTCAAATATTTTTCTCTAATATATATCAAGTCAATGGAAAATAGAACTTTTCCAACAAAATTTCTTCTAGTTATAGCCCTTTGGTTACCATTGTCCAATTTTAATTTTAAAGCTTATGGTGATCCTTTATTAGGGGATAATAATAATAATAATAATATCTTACCATCACCAACATGTGTGAATTGTTCCAAATGTGAATACCCATGTCAAATTCCACCACCACCACTTCTTGGTTATCCTTCTTATGGTGCACCACCTCCGCCGTTACTGCCGCCACCGCCGCCACTAAATAAATGCCCTCCAACTTCTGGTGTTCAGTGTTGCACTCCTCCACCACCACCTTACAATTTTAAACCTCCAAATCCATACACTTATGTGCCTAACAATGGTGATGAAGAAAAAAGCTCTGCTTCAATCCTTTTGAAAATTCTAGTTCCGTTGCATATGTTTTATTCTTCCTTTGTAGTCTTCTGAATTTAGCAGGTACATCTATTTTATCAATTTCAAGTTTCAAGTTAAGGAGAATATGATAATTGATAAACAAGTTTAATTTTGATATCATATGTAACATAATATACAACGTTGTCATGATGAAATATTCAAGAGTTTTTTTGTTGGTTAAGAAGTCTGTTTGTATTTTTTTTTTCCTTTTATCTTTTTGTTTAAATAGGAGATACTAACTCCGCCTATGTTACACTTGCGGTACATAGCCGGTCCCAAGCCCGGATAAAGGAGGAGGGTTGTGTTAGGTCTTCGGCAACCAACATAAAAATATAGCCGAACCCCCATGACATGAATCAAAGACATTATTGCGCTAAAGCTAGGTCGTTGCCCGGAAGCAACGCGCCGTATGGCTCGAGTACGGTGTCGAAGCAAGAGCCGCTGCATCGGTGCCCGGATGTAGTGTTAAATGAGCAAGGGTTCTCGCGTTTTCGTGAACGGACGAGGGTAAATAAGCTAGTTCACAAAGGAAAAGGTAAAGGTCGAAGCGACAGAAGGTTGAGATTTGGGACATGGAACATAGGCACTCTAACAGGAAAGTCCATGGAGGTGGTGGACACCATGACAAGGAGGAAGATTAACATTATGTGCCTACAAGAAACGAAATGGGTTGGTGCAAAGGCTAGGGAGTTGGATACTTCTGGTTTCAAACTTTGGTATACAGGAAAGGTGAAGAATAGGAATGGGGTTGGAATAATTGTGGATAAGCAGTGGAAGAAAGACGTAGGTTGTTGTTGTTGTTGTTGTTTAAATAGGAGATACTACTTGCTAGTTGCTACGTTTCTTGTATTTTAGACTTCATGCCTTTTGTTAGACTTATCAGTGATGATTTTGGTTTTTTTAGAACTTATATATGACTTTGGTAATGATTTATTATTGGTTCTGTGAACTTTTTGTTTAATGGCATGTATACATATTATAATTTTACGTAATCTTATGATTTACAATTCTGATTTGATTTGTACATTTGAATTCGATAACCATGGTCTATATAGATTTGCAATCGCATTGATAGGTTTTTAATCTAAAGTTCAATAACCATTAGACTTAAAATCTCTTAAAATTGTGTATATCTTTCCCTTAAACTGTACCATGTTTCTTTGAAAAGAAGTCAAATATGCTGCATTCTATATAGTAGAAGGGGTCAGTTAGTTAAGCAAATTTGCATCTTTGTATGGAGAGAAAGAAAGGAAAAAAAAGTGCTTTAGATTGAAGCATAAAGGGTATCCAAGATGATTTTGTTCTGTGCTAACTTCCAAAATTGCCTCTGAACACTGAAATCTTATACAAAGATTCCGAAGGAGAATTCTTATCCTATTTAAGGTAAATCCAGCAAGCAAGTAGGCATGTTGATGGCAGTAATTACCCATAGCTAAGGCACCGAATGCATTTATTGTTGGACAGGACCACCAATTTTTCCATAAGAATAATAATGCTCTATGCATAGGGTACCCCCATGTGAGAAGTTTGTTTCTAGGGGGTTAAAAGAGTTCGTGCCAACATTTTCACTATTTATTATTTCCTATGCCCTAAAAAGTTAGTGCCAAATAGCCCAAATTCTCATTCCACTAGTAAGAAGAATTAACAGCAACCACCAATTTCAATTTACATCTCAGTAAAAAAGATTACACCAAGCTGTGTTTCCCTTGCCCCAAAATTTGATGGCTACCGCACTCACTGTCAGAATCAGAATCAGCCAAGACTATAATTTGGCTGATTCTGTGTTTTGATCTTCTAATGCAACAGTACCAATAGGCTAAATGATTGGAAAGATTCTACGTTAATTATCCAATAACAATGACAATCGATTGAGATGAAGTACTAGCAAGTAATTGTTTATGATAATCCATATTTTTTTATACATTTTTCATTTTTTTTATGCTGTATTTTCCCCTTAATATTAATCTTAATTTCTAAGGAATAGGAAGTGGATTTGACGACTGTATTCAACCGTGGTAATCATACAGACATACAGAAAACAAATCCTTCTCATGGAAATAGTGTAAGTTTCAAGGATTGAATTCTTCCAATTTTTTTTTTTTACTTGAGAGAAAAAAATATAATTTTTTATTATTAATTTTATAAATAAGACAAAAAAAATTCAAAAATTAAAAATTATATTTTATTCTGTTAATTAAAAAATATTGAGAGGATTTATTCCTTAGGTCTCGTATATATACAGTACATAGTAATTAACCACTTCAGCTAGAAAACTAACTAAAATGACAAATACTTCGGCCAACTATTACTCCAACTTTAAAATGGGATTGGTGCCATTTAATAATGACATAGTATGGATCAAGGGCCACCGAAAGTAACAAATAATAAGAAAACAATCGATCTTCTCCCAAATGAAATGGCTTAAAATGGTAAGAAATTGAAAATTTGACGAACAATTAGACTGAACCACAACCAGGCACAAAACAGAATATTGAGGAGAACCATAGATGAGCATTGATCAAGAGTCAAGACAAAATAGGTATTGTGGAAGTAATCACCTTATTTTTTATCTCAACAGCATCAGAAGAATAAAAGAAACCGGTTTCCAGCTAAAAAATCAAATAAATATAAAATAAAAGGATTTAAGAATTTTATTGCCTCAAATTTAGGGGTAGGTTTGACTTTGAGGCTACCAGTCAATTTTGATGATTTCAAGTTTCAACCAATGTTTGTCTTATTTCATAATCATATACCAAAGACGAACCTAAAAGTGTCTCAATATGACAAAGTAAGCTATAAAATTGAATGGGTACATAAACTCAATTTTCAGCTTCACAAGCTCACTTACGCATTCGCTTACATTCAAATCACACACCACCAAAAATAAATTACATCAGCAACAAATAGAAAACTACAATGGTAATAATCAGCTAAAAATACACGCACTACAAAAGACACCGAATAAAAATACAGTAATAAAGGAAACAGCATTTCAAATTCCCTTTATTTCCTAACTATAATAAAAAATGACTAAAAATTTCTCTTTTTCTTGTAAGAAAAATATTAAAGCAACACATATAATTTAAGAAACTTTTTTTTTGTCTTTTTTTTTTTTTGTCTTTTTATTACAGAACTCACAGTTTACAGCAATGAAAACCCAAAGCACAAAGCCATAACCACGAAGATGACGTTACCGTACCTGACGCCGTCAAACCTAACGGCGCCGTTACCGTCGTCAGCGCTCTCATCGGCGGCATCACTGGGCGAATCCGCAGGCGCTGATTCCTCATCTGCCGGCGCGTCGGCTGCCTTCTGCTTCTTCTTCTTTCCCCCTTTCTTCGGGGATGCAGGAGCGTCGGCGGCGGCTGGTTCCGGAGCGGGCGAGGGCGAAGGAGACGGAGCCAGGGCCTTGAAAAGCTCCCTGGGAAGCAGAACCTTATCAATGGTGTAGATCGCGAGCGGGTCTTCGTCAATGAGCGTGCCAGTGATCTTGGCAGTAACAATCTTGGTCTTGAGCGTGACTTGATCACCGTCATTCTGCACGGTGAAGTCGAACTTGCTGGCTCCATCGGTAGCAAGCGTGTTCATCAAACCATTGTTTGACTTCAACATAGCCATGCTCTCATAAACAGGCGTAGCATGGTACTCCAGCAACGACGCCTTCCCAGCTGCAGTTAGGTTCTTATACTTTGGTAGGAATGCCTTCAGAAGGCCGCGGAGGTCGGTGATGTTGACGAATCCCGTGGAGCCGGGGGCGGTTCCGGTGGCCTGAAACATGGTGGCGGCGAGGGCGGTGCCGTTGGTGATCTGGTGGAGCTTCTTGGCGCCGAAGTAGTCGAGGAGGACGTGGAGGGACAGGATGTTCTTCAGAGTGTAGATGGAAGGGTGCTTCGAGAGCAGCTCGTTCATGGCGGTGTTGTCGATGGCGCACACGGTTATGGTGATTCGCCGGTTGATCTCCGGCGCAAGGTGAGTTAGTGTTAGGTACTTGTTAAAGGTGGAGAAGTCGGGGTGCTTCTCCAAAATGCGGGTAATGTTGTGTGCATGGGTTGTGGCGGCGGCTAAGAGGAGTAGCGCTGCCGCTAGGGCCGCAAGATTCGCCGGCCGGAGAGGCTGCATTTCTGGAAGGTTCCGAAGAAAGAGAATGAGATCTGCAGAGAGCAGTGGAAAGCGTACACTTGAGACTGCAGTGAGGAGACAGAGAGGTGAAGGGGTAGTAATTAGTAAACTAGTAATGAGACGAGGGAGTGAGCGGTATATGGGCCTTGGATTTGGAGATTATTACGACTGATGCCATTGTTAAGAAATGAAATTTATATTTTATGATTATGTGCACGCTTTGTGAAGTTTGAGCAAGGATTAGAAAAAGGGTTTAG
>NC_029785.2:7861287-7871538 GCF_000816755.2 Arachis ipaensis
AAAGTTAGACAAAATTTAGACGCCAAATTATAGACACCATAAAATTAGCCTATATATGTATCTTGGGATAGATGAATTATACTGCTGTACTTTTTTACTTATCTTATTTATATGAGAGATGAAATATGTGTATAAGTAATTCGTCCATGGTAAAAATGAGATAAATCATAAAGTGTATAAACATAAATTTCTGACGTGGGTCTAAATCTGAAATTATAATATTTATTTTATTTATTAAAAAATGAAATTAAAGTGTTTAAACATGAAATAGTTAAATCATTTAAAAAAATGATTAAATACTTTAATTATTAACAAATTTTTTATAAATTAATTTTTTATTGATTTCAATTAAAATTTTAATATGTATATTAAACAAACAAATTTTTAATAAATTTTATTATAAAATAATTAAACCCTAAGAAATATAACTATAAAAAAAAGAGTCCTTATTTAAAACAGTCAAAGGATCAATATATCCGATAAAATAATTTTAAATGACTTATAGAAAATAAAATTTATTAGAAACCAAAATATTCAATTTAAAATTCTTTAAAAAATAATTTAAATATTTACTAGTGTTTAAAAAGAAATAAATTAATGATACTCTCTTATTATTTGTTATTTGCAAATTATTCTTAAGCTTTATGAATCCTTTCTCAGAAAAGAATTAATAATAAAAATAGAAAATAATTTAGCTAATATGAATTTTAAAAATACATGTTAAAATTATCAATAAAAAAAATAGTATAGAGATTTAATTAAAAAAGTAAAGACATAATTATTACACTATATGCATACTTGGATCCGTGATGTAACAAGAAACAACAATGGCTTATGTTTCAGCATAAAAGAGAAATTAAAATACACAGTAGATAGATTAAGTTAGGAATATTGTAGCTTAGTAGTAGTGCTACATGCGTACTTTTTGGAATCAATGTCATAGCTACATACATAGGGGAGAAGTAAGTGAGATGAATTTCGTATGTTTGCATTCACTATTCTTTTTCTTTTCCGCACGGTGGGTAAGACCAATATATCCCATTAAATTTATGTATATCATGCCATAGTTTAGAATACTATTGTTGCAAATGTTGAAGTTAGCATCATTTGAAGCTAGCCAAGAAACGTAGAGGACACTCTTATGGTATTGTAAAGAGTGGGAAAATTGAACATATATATGTTATTCGATTGCCGATTACATGTTCTATGTTCTTTAATTAATGGTAATTTTACATATTTTAGGTGCAATTTCATGTGACCGTAACATTACAATTTGCCGACATACAAAAAGTCATGGATGCCCATGTTCTAAGTATCTAAACCACGTTATATATTCCATAAAACGCGCGCGTACCATCATTAAGTAGAAAAACTAATTGCATATTTAACAAAACAGTGGTGAATGGCAGGGTGATTTTGCTGCTTGTTGGATAATATCGTGATAAAAAATTTAAGTTTTTAATGTATTTGTTTTATTTTTATTAAATAAAAATATTTAAAATTTTTTATTAATAATAAATTTATCATATGTCTTTAAGATACATGTTAACTAAACTCAATTTTTTAAATCAAATTAAAAAGATATTTTAAAGAGTAAATAATTAAATTAATCTTTAAAAGATTAATAATTCTTCAAATTAGTCTCTGGAAATTTTTTTGATCAAATTCATCCTTCACAAATTTTTAACTTAGTCATGCTAGACCTTTTGTCACTTTGTTTGTTGATGGTGTCGATATTTACTAATGTAACATGTTAAGTGACATTTCAACATACACCTAGGAATCACTTTTAGCTTTATGTTTCTAGAAAAAGCGATGAGTGACTTTGCGAGCTCTGCGAGGGTTTCAACACAAGTTCATGACCTAAAACAACGTAGTACAAAGAAAGTCAAAGATCGGGAGGAGATTGATCTGAACAGAAAAGAAGATAGTATAGAGATGGTTGCGAATGATTCAGCTAGATCTACTATTTCACAGAAAATATCGTATAAAGAAACATTACTTTCCTCTCCTGGGGATGCATGAGAGGGGAATATCGTGGATGTGGCAGAGGAGGAACCTAACCCTGAGGATCGATGGTACATAGATATGGAGGCACAGGAAAAGAAAAATAAAGCTTTTGATCCTTGTCCGACCATTCCGGTATCAAAAGATGAGTTCGATGAATGGTGCAAGCCATGGCATGCTGCTTTAGTTGTCAAATTTTTGGGCAAAAAAGTCGGCCTGGGATTCATGGAACAACGTCTAACTAGGGATTGGGTTAAGAAAGGTAAGATAAATGTTATTGATATGGATCGTGACTATTTTCTGGTTCATTTTTCAGATGAGGAGGACTACTCACACGCTCTCTTGGATGGACTATGGATGATCGCAGTGCATTATCTCATTGTTCAGAGGTGGAGACCATTCTTTCTGACATCGGAGAGTACGGTTAAGAAGATTGCGGCATGGTTCCGTATTCCGAATCTTCCTATAAAGCTGTATAATCATCGGTTTCTATGGCAAGTTGGATCAGCTATTGGAACCATGCTAAAGATTGATCGAGCTACCTCCATTCACTCGAGAGGGAGGTTTGCCAGAATTTGTGTTGAGATTGACTTGACAAAAAAATTAGTTCCGAGAATCTCAGTTTTGGGAAGCACTCTTAATATTGAGTACGAAGGACTTCATCTCATTTGCTTTCAGTGTGGAAAATACGGTCATCGTAGTGATCAGTGTAGCGAAGTCGCTGTACGTGTGGAAGGCTCACCGAAGGATGGGAATGTCGAAACGCCGGTCGAGGAGAAGGAGGGTCAGCCAGAAGGCTCAATCACGGGGGATCTTGCTATCCAGAGCAAGTGCGCGAATCAAGGGGTTAATTGCGTTGATCAGGCTCCTGCTGATTTTGGTCCCTGGATGATGGTCAAACGATCACTAAGGAAAAAAAAAACAGAAAAGATATGATCCTGGTAATAAACGCACAGTTAATACTAATGGCCCCCGTAATAATGAAAAGGAAAATAGGGGGATATGAATCAAGGTTCTGAGGATGGGTCTCGCTTCAACATCTTGATTGATGGGGGTGCGGTTACTGCGCAGGATATTTCTCAACATGATGAACTTCCTCCAAAGGCTCCCATGCAATCTGGGCCTCCAACAAGTCAATCCCAAACTATTGTTACTAAACCAATTATGGCTAAAGAAAGGTTTCTCAAAAAAGGAGCAAGCAAAAACCCCCTAAGCCATTAAAGAAGGCCCAACCACAAGAATAGGCCCAATCCTTCCAAAAAAGGGCTTTAAACTTAAACAAAAAATTATTGAAAAGGCTCCTTTGGCCTTTGATTCTTCTGCAGCGGTATTGCCACAAAGCAAGCCTTCCACTTCAAAGGACCCGTACAAGGAGGACATGGAGCAAGCCATTATGGAAAACATGAGGGGTATGGTGAAGCAACAGTGGGAAGATTTCAATGCTACGAGAAATAAAAATACTAGCCACGGGAGCAATGAAGATACAAGCTCTTCGGGGATTCATCGCTGTGCTCATCATTCGGA
Organism: Arachis ipaensis; assembly: GCF_000816755.2. Taxonomy (NCBI): domain Eukaryota; kingdom Viridiplantae; phylum Streptophyta; class Magnoliopsida; order Fabales; family Fabaceae; genus Arachis; species Arachis ipaensis. Next base: position 7,864,819 of record NC_029785.2, read on the forward strand.
CCCAGAAAATAGACGGAAATCAGTGATTGTGGGATCGGCACCGGAAAAACCACCTGATGCAACTCCATCGTGTGTGACTGGAACAACTGGCACTCAGAAGAACTCCGTGAATCGGGTTAGCAAAACGGATGGGGCTGATGCCTTAGACCGTGTTTAATTTCTGACTCTTTGGTTCTTGGTAACCTTCCCTTTTTTGTTAGTTTCTCATGAATATTCTTACCTGAAACTGTCGCTGTGTGGGCGGAAAGACGTTTCCTAACCTTATTAGAGACCTTAAGAGAGATTATGATTTGAATTTTTGTCATTCTGTTGGAAACCCATATTAGTGGGGATCAGGGAAGGACCGTCAGGAATAGAATAGAGTTTGATGGCATGTTTGTTGAAGATGCAAGGGGCCAATCTGGGGGTATTTTGTGCTTGTAGAATTTGGATAGTTGGAAAGTAGAAATCCTTCGGCACAACTTCCAATTTGTTCACATGAGAATCCACGGCAAGAACTCATCTCCATGAATGTTGACGGCTATTTATGGCAGTCCTCAGAGATCTTTAAGAAAACAGCTCTGGATGGATCTTGAAATTCTTAGTGAATCTATGAATCTCCCCTGGTGGGTTATTGGGGATTTTAATGCGTATCTGCATGACTTTGAGAGGAAGGGGGGCTCTATTTCTCAGAATAACAGTGCTTGTAGAGACTTTCAAAATTGTGTTTCTAATTGCGGTCTTCTGAATTTAGGCTACTCGGGCTGGCCCTACACTTGGAAGCGTGGTAGTTTGTTTGAACGCCTTGACAGAGGTCTCAGTAATATGGAGTGGCAGATGTGCTTCCCTGATGTTGGAATCAAACATCTCTCTATGTTAAAATCTGACCATTCTCCTCTTCTTCTGCAATTTTCTCATCTTGCCCGTCCCAACAGAAGAAGGAGGCCGTTTCATTTTTTTGCTGGCTGATTATCTTATCCTGATTTTAATAATTTAGTTCAAAGAAGCAGGAAGTTTGAGAACTCTTGGAATAACTGTATGAATGATTTTCAAAATTCTCTCAGAATCTGGAATTCCAATGTGTTTGGTGACATTAATAAAAAGAAATCTAGAATTTTGAGAAGGCAACAGGGCATCACAAACAATATTAGTAATGGATATAATCGGTTCTTAGAAGATCTGCAGGGAAGACTTTGGGCAGAGTATGAAGAGACTTTGGCACAGGAAGAGCTACTCTGGTTTCAGAAATCTCGGTGTAATTGAATACAATTTGGTGACCGTAACACTAAATACTTCCATGGCACTACTATGGCTAGAAGAAGAAGAAATAGAATTGAGGCATTACAAGATGATAATGGGAATTGGATTACAGAGAGTGCTGAACTTGAGATGATGGTAACTTCATTCTATGCTAAGTTATACTTGGATGATACTCCTGACTCTCCTTTTGTCCTGAACCAAAGATTTCCTGGCCTAAGCAATGATGATATAAATCTGATTGGTGGTCACGTTTCTGAGTGGGAAATAAAGGATGCTATTTTTACTATGGGCATCTTTAAAGCACCAAGTAAGGATGAGATTCATGCTGTTTTTAACCAACATAATTGGGATAAGATTGGTGCTGATTTGTGTAGGCTCGTGCAGAATATCTTTAGTAATTCCCACAAGGTGAAAGAGATAAATGAAACTCTCATTGTTTTGATTCCTAAAGTGGAGCCCTCTACTACTTTAAAACAAATGCGGCCGATTAGTTTGTGCAATGTTTCGTATAAAGTTATCACAAAGATTCTTGCCAAGCGGTTGAGATATATTATGGAGAAGCTTGTCCAGCCGACGCAATGCAGTTTTGTCCCTGGCAGGCATAGCTCTGATAATATCATCATCACTTAGGAGGTCATCTACTCCATATGAAGCAAAAAGGGTGATAAAGGCTGGATGGCCATTAAGATTGATTTGGAAAAAGCTTATGACAGATTGAAATGGAGTTTTATTAAGAATACTCTTGATGATATTGGGATCCCATCTCACATCTCTAATCTCATATGTACGTGTATCTCTTCAGCTAGAATGAAAATGCTTTGGAATGGAGAAGTTTTTGATGAATTTACTCTTTCTAGAGGAATTCGTCAAGGTGATCCTATTTCACCTTATATTTTTGTTTTGTGAATGGAACGTCTCTCTCAGCTCATATCAGAAGCGGTCAACCTGGGTTACTGAAAACCCATCAGACTTAATAGGGGTGGTCCTGAGCTCTCTCACCTCTGTTTTGCCGATGACTTGATTCTCTTTGCTGAAGCCAGTTTGGAGCAGGCCCAGATAATTGATAGAGTTCTTGGTGTCTTTTGTGATAGTTCCGATTAGAAAGTTAATACTGAGAAGACTAGGATCTTCTTCTCCAATAACGTGGGGCATCATATAAGAAATGATATTAGTGAAGCCTTACATTTTCAGAGAACAAATGATCTCAGAAAGTACCTTGGAGTCCCCCTTATCCACTCGAGGGTGACACGGAACACTTACAACAGAATTATAAGCAAATTAAATATAAGACTCAGCAGTTAGAAAGCTACATCATTATCTTTGGTGGGGAGAAATACCTTGGTGAAATCTATCCTCTCTGCTTTACCTAGTTATACTATGCAAACTGCTTATTTACCTGTTTCTACTTGTAATATGATTGATTTTAAATGCAGAAATTTTTTCTAGGGTGACACTAATCAGACAAAGAAAGTCCACCTTCTGAGCTGGCATAATGTCTGTAAACCCAAAAATACAGGTGGTCTTGGTATCCGACATGCCAAAGACCTTAACCATGCGTTTATGATAAAAATTGGATGGGGGCTGGTCGACAAAAGAGATCATCTTTGGGCCAGAGTTCTAACGTCTAAATATTGGTGTGGGACTGATATTCTTCCTAATATTAGAAGGATAAATAATGCTTCTAATTTGTGGAAAGGAGTTTGCTGTGCTTGGAAAGATGTTGAGAGCAATACCATATGGAGGATAGGTGATGGATCCAAAATTAATTTTTGAAGTCATCAATGGATTCCAAAACTTGGAACTCTAGACCAGCATGCTACCTAGGTAAGAGATAGCAATTATTCTCCTAATTCTCTAAATGATTTCCTCTCTATTTCAGGGCATTAGGATGATAGGAAGCTAAGAGAATGGCTCCTGGATGAGGTTGTCCAACGAGTCTTAGCAATGGCTCCACCATCACCTTGGAAGAATGAGGATCAGATTGCTTGGGCTTTATCCTCGGATGGGGCGTTCAACCTGAAGTCTGCTTACCAATTCCTTCACACCAATCAGAACCACTCGGACCAAATCTTCAAGCTTGCGTGGAACTGGAAGGGTCCAAAAAGAGTTCGCACCTTTCTTTAGCTTTGTGCAAATGATGCCATTTTGACAAATGCTCAAAGGTTCAGGAGGCATATGACTTTGAACCCCAACTGTCCTCGATGTCAGTCGGAGGAATCCATTGTCCATGTTCTTCGCGACTGTCCTTTTGCAAATAAGTTTGGAAGCTTCTAATTCCCGCGAGAGAGGTTGGAGATTTTTTTACCAGAAGTATGAGAGAATGGCTCACCTCAAACCTCAATAGGAAAACGGAGTGGACTTACTACTTTGGAGTGGGTGCCTCCTCTCTCTGGTGGTTGCGAAATAAATTGGTCTTTGAAGGCAAGGCCACCGACCCAAGGGTTGCTGCAAGCCACATTAGAGCACGTACAAGGAATATTATTAAAGTCATGAAGAAGACTAACCTTCCAAAGAGGAATCATAATAGTTTGGAAAATCTCATTCGCTGGCACCAACCACAGGAGCACTATGTCAAGATTAATGTTGATGGGTCCTACTTCTCCTAATGTGATAATGCCTCCTGCGGGGGGATCTTCAGAGACCACATGGGAAGGTTTATGAAAGCCTTTTCCTGTAATTTGGGTAATTGTACCATTATGCATGCTGAACTTTGGAAAATTATTAAAGGTCTCCAAATAGCAGTTGCTAATGATTTACAGAATATTATTGTGGAGTCTGACTCTCTAATGGCTCTCTTCAGGTTATTAAAACAGGATGTCCAAACTCCCACCCTTATGCAGCTCTTGTACAAGATATCCTGATCCTAAACAGGCGCGTACAAAATATTGATTGGAATCACACCTTAAGAGAGGCCAATACAGTTGCAGATATAATGGCCAAGAAGGGGCATGATCTTCCTATAGGTCTCCACATTTTTGATGCACCTGCACCTGATATTATTTCAGCTTTAACTTTTGACATGTATGGTTCTTTTAGGCTTAGAGGCTTGTAGTTTTTGCTTGCTGTTTTGGGGTTTCTGACCCCGTTACTCCATCAAAAAAAAAAAATACACATAAAAATCTTAATTGACTATTAACATGATTAGTTTATAAAATTAGATCAAATTAACTCCAAATTAAAGAATTCTAATGCCTTAAGTTCTCTCCTCAATTAGGTTTTGATTTAATCTAATTTCATAAACTAATCACGTTAATAATTATTTAAGACTCCTAGATATATGTTGGGGTGTTACTTAATCTGTTACATTAGCAAATTTTGATATTATCAATAAACAAAGTGACGAAAAGACTAACGTGACTAATTTAAAATCTTTAAAGAACAAATTTGATTAAAAAAATTTGGAGACCAATTTAAAAAATGAATAATCTTTTCGAGACTAATTTGACCATTTTTACTCATATTTTACATCATGCCATTATTTTTGTCCACAAATCCACATCGACCAACTTTTAACATTGTGAAGATATTCTGATGATCATCGACCAGGCCCAAACTAGAAGGGATCCTATTTTTTAGATCAAATAGTAGATAAATTATAATACAAGTTCAACATAAATTTGAAATTTCTTATATTATCATTGTTACAAACAAACATGCTACTTAACCAACACGGTTGTGAATGTGACAGATGATTATTAAGTTCTATTTCAATAACGCTGCTGCATTTTGATTTTGACTTTCCCTGATCAAATGAAACTCCAATGTAGCATTTTTGGTTCTAGCAAACAGTAGATAATTGACTTTACTACCATCCAATTGTACTTATATTAAATTAGTGAATAAAAAACCATATAACCAATGATTAAATATGCAGCAATTTATTCACTTTGTTCTGCCTCCATAAACCAAAACAGTAAATAAATCATCAACAACAGGAAAAGCATAAATAATATTATGATATAATGACTTAAGAAATATTGGATTTTGGTGTGGAGTTTGTCTTCATTTTTTTCACCATCCTCTCTTTAATAAGCCTTCTCATTATCTTCCCAGAAGGTGATTTTGGTATGGTTTCTACAAAGTGCACCACCCTCACTTTCTTGTAATGTGCAGCATTTGAAGCAACATAGTCCATGATTTCCTTTTCGGTCACTCTTGCGCCGCGGCTCACGACAACACTCGCAGCTGGGATTTCCCCTGCTTCTTCATCTGGCAACCTGAACCATCATCACAATCTTCAATAAATGACAAAACTTTGTAGGAATTTCAAAAAGAGTGACAAAGATCGATGGTGGCTTGTTACTCACGGCACAACTGCAGCATCTTCAACCGACGGATGAGATAACAAAATGGCCTCTAACTCAGCAGGAGCTACCTAAATTCATCCAAAAAAGACATGTTTCAAAATTTGATGGCTAAAGTTTAAAACATTCATAATGGCAAAATTGTTTATAGAAAGTTATTAGAATTGAGATCAAAGAAGTCTAACTCAACTCAAATGCTAGTTTTTAGAGTGAACATTGTCATGTGAAATTTTATTTTTGAGAAATGTGGGACTTGTAATATATTTATTTTATGCCCAAAAAATCTAAAGCGTGAACATTTACATGTGGATAGTCCAATAATATTGGAAAGTATAGTCTCTAATATCATATTAGAATTGATATCAAAGGGTCTAACTCAATCACAAAAACTAACTCATAGAGTGGAAGATGAATCACAGTTATAATTTTTCTAAAGATCTTATTTTTGAGAGATGTGAGATTTATAATAAAATTCCTAAACTTTGATTAAAAAATAAGGGTTGCGTTATAAATCTTCATATAATGTAGAATACTAGAGTTATTTAACAATCTATTTGATGAATACTAGAGGGTTATCATAATTTATTATTTTTTGTCATTAATGTTAAAAATATGGACTAAAGTATATTATTAAATTACTAAGCGAAAAGAATTGAGTTGTTAACTAAAAATAATAGACAAAAATAATAAATTATGATAGTTCTCTAACATTTCTTAATCTAATTTGCTCTATAATAGATCATATTATTATTATAAGATTAAATTGAACTCTTTCAAAGTTATAACTTATAATGGTGATTCTAATTAACCAAATCAACTTACTTGGAATCCTTTGTATTTAATTAACTCCTTGATGCGATCAACAATAAATATATTCTCTTCATCATCTATGTATCCTACATCCCCGGTGTGAAGCCATCCATCCTTGTCAATTGTATGAGCAGTTTCATCAACCTGTTTATAGTAACCTGTGAACAATGCATATGTAAATGCTCAGAAAATCATGTGGAGTAGAAAACTAAACCAAATCGAAATTCATATCATCACATATCCCAGTGTAACTTTACAATTCGATTATGTTACGTATATATTAAAATCAGCCACTAAAATTAGTTATTAATATAAAATACATATTAAAATATAAATATATATTAAAAATAAATTAAACTACACATAT
>NC_029785.2:7871564-7872820 GCF_000816755.2 Arachis ipaensis
ATATTTATATATAAATACAAGTGACTGATTTTAGTGACTTATTTTAATATACGAATAGTATTTTTATTTACAATTGAACAGGTACAATTATGTTTTAGTAGTTGCAAATTGTATATTTATTACCTTGCATTACACATTGGCTTCGGACACAAATTTCCCCAGGTGTGTTCCTTGGGAGGGATCGACCAGTATCAGGATCAATAAATTTAACTTCCAAATTTGGGAGGATGAACCCCACTGAATTTTTGTGTAGAACCCCAGCGTCTTTGATTGCATGGGTAAGTGTGATGCAGCTATGCTCAGTTAGTCCATATGCCTGCCGAACAATAATACCATTTTATATGTTTTCACTCAAATTTATGCAAGAGAAATGATCCTTGTTCTTAGTCACTTGGGGTATCCATTGAAACTTGAGGAGTTACTAATAAATATATTAGGGTAAAGTATAATTTTTGTTCCTAAAATTTGGCAAAAGTTTTAAAAATACTCTTAAGTTTTATTTTGTTTCAATTTTGTCACAGAAATTTTCAATTTGCATCAAATATACTCTTGACGGCTAAATTTTCAAAAAAATTTAAGACCAATCTAACAATAATACATGAAAATTATGCTTTGCTTGTATTGAGGGTTATTCTTATGAAATTGTTGTTGAATTGATCTTAAATTTTTTGAAAAATTAACATCAGGAGTATATTTGATGTAAATCGAAAACTTTTGAGACAAAATTAAAACAAAATAAAACTTAGAGGTATTTTTGAAACTTTTGTCAAAGTTTAAGGACAAAAAATATACTTTACCCATATTTAATACGATCTCACTAGGAACCAATTAGAGTGTAGCCAAACTTAGAGTTAGTTAATTGAAAAATAAGTCTATTATAAAAAAAATCTTTTATTATTCTGATTTTTTGAATTTTAAAATTAAAAATAAAAGTTATTGTTCAACTAGTCGACTCCAAATTAATTACGTCATAATTGATTTCTTAGACTTTTTCATACTAATAGAAACTTTCTCACCAATAAAATAGGAATAGTTTAATTATTCTGTTAGTTTTATAATTTTATTGTTTTTTAATTAAATTTTATATTAGATAAAAAAATTATAATTAGATTTTTAGTAATTATTATTTTTTTAGAAAAACACAATAATTCTAAAAAATTGTGTTTTTAGAATATTTTATAATTTATTTTACATCAAATACAAAAAATAAATATTAAAAAAATACCTAATTAAAAATTTGACGAAACTGACGAAAC
>NC_029785.2:7872881-7875689 GCF_000816755.2 Arachis ipaensis
TTTATATATAAATAGATTGAGTTAGAACATATCAAGATTTTAGAGTTAAAAAAAAAAACTCAGCAAGAGTGAAAAACAAAAGTGTAAGAGAAAATATTTTAAAGATACACCTTTATTGTTGTCCATCTGAAAATAATAACCACATTAATAAATTAGAAACATTGTAAAAACAAGGATAATGTATTCACCTCTTGGACAACAACACCAGGAAACTTTTGTTTAAATGCATTAAGGACTTCTGGTGCAAGTGGAGCAGCTGCAGTCATAATAGCCTGGAGTTTAAGCTTGCCAAGATCAAATTCATCCACTATTGGATTCTTCACCAATCCAAGAATAATTGGGGGCACAATTGGTGCAAAATTGACCTCATGTTTGATCAATGCAGTAATAAATGTCTTCAAATCATACCTTCCCATAACCACAACTTTCCCTTTGTTCCTAAGAGTGGCACAACATATTCCAGTTATGCCATAGATGTGAAAGAATGGGATTAGTCCTAGTGTTGTCACATTGCCAATCATTTCTTGTCCCACACCGAAGAGTGTTGAGCAAAGATTTGCTACTACGTTTCTGTGTGTAAGCATCACACCCTTTGAGAGCCCTGTGGTGCCTGATGAAAATGGCATGGCACACAGATCATTCTGATGAATTGGTTCTTTAGCCGAATCGTCGCCGGCGCGGTCCGCGGCTTCAAGTAGTTTTTTGTAGTTCATAGCTTCCTCAATAGGCTCATCAGCTAGCACAATTACAGGCAACTCTAGAGCTTTCACCTGTGTTCAATTTCAAACTCAAGAAGTTTCAAATACTATAGTTTAAATGCATATATATATATATATAGTATAATTTATCTTATTTATTCAGATTTTGATTCAGAAATAATTCAAGAAGATTGGTCTTGATCCGCTACAATTAATTTGTTTCTATTAAATGTTGTTAGATTACTAGACTAAAAAAAGTGAATTAATAATTAAGTGATAATAAAAAGGAAAAGTATATAGTACCAATATACTATTTGCTAACTTATTACCAACAATAATTAATTATTATATTTTAAACACATGTATAAGGAGACACATATAGAAAATACATCTATCAAGACACTTCCATTAAATACAGCTATAAAAAATATATTTTTATTAGACATATCCGCAAAGACACTTCCATTAAACACAGTCATAAACAAAAGTTGACAGAAATACTGTTGGTAACGTAGTGGGATTATAATAAAAAATAATAAATTCTGATGGTCTCCTAATATTTTTTTTAAAAAAATTAAGGATAAAGACAAATTAAGTATTTAAAATATAGTATTGATAATCAGTATTTTAGGATATTTGATAAGATACTTAATATAGAAAAATATTGAAAAATAAAGCATTAAACTGTTTAATACATTTATTAAAAAATTACCTTTTAATACTTGTAAATTTAACAGCTATGCTTAAAATATTTTTTAATTAAACTCTTAAAGTACTTTTAAACCAAAAACAGAGAAATTTTATAGAAATTAACAATAAAAAAATTGTGCATTATACAATAACCAAAAACTTATTTAACGAAAAAAAAGAACAATCGTTACTAAATGCACAATTAATTAGTAACAACCGTATTTTTATACCGGTACCAAAAATACTTGATGTATGAATAATATTTAAAAAAAATATATAATTCTACTTAAAACAATTACCTTATCATAGATTGTAGAATCTGTGACAATTAATTTGGCATCAGCGGAATCTACTTGCTTCTTAATCTCTGAAACATGTGATGCTGGATTTGCTCCTGAGAACACACCACCAGCAGCCATTATTCCCAAAGCAATGACTCCATATTCTACCACATTTGGAAGCACCACAATCACCACATTCCCCTTCCTCAAACCAAGAGACCTTAATGCCTTTGACAATCTCTTTGTGTCTCTCACCACCTCACTATAAGTCATAGCTTTCTCACTCACACCATCCACAAATGCAACCTTGTTGGCGTATAATTCGGCGTTTTCGAGCACGAATTCCGGCAGCGTCACGTCGTCCGGAACTTGGACCGGCTTGAATTTACTGCGAAAAATGTGTTCCTCCTCATTAAAATTCTCCATGCAGGTTCCCATGTTGGAATTGAATAATGTTGTGAATTATGATGAGAAATTAATTTGTGCTATGATGATGAAGGTTGCAAATGTGAGAATATATTGACAGTTTTCTTGGTCATGCTTTGTGCACGGTGTGTGAGTTAGCAATGTTACTAGTGAAGTATGCAATTCCAAATTTGTCATGGCATTATTGTTGGTAAAAATTTGTTGAATCATGTCACTGACATAGGCCAACTATAATGTTTCTAAAACCAGCTACATTACTCTTGTTTAGTGAATGAATTGGTATAGATGGGGTATCTATTTTGGTGAATCAATTGATATCTCTTACCTCATCAACCATGGTATCTGTAGGGTCATTCCTATCCACATCCTTCTTTTTATAATACTCAAACGGAATACCTTTATATTTCTAACTTATGAATTTACTTCTAATAATATTTTTTAAAGTAAATTTTAATTATAAAGAAAAGATTGGGAAGCAGAGGCTATTTTTAGAACCAGTAAAATAATGTTAATATCTGTTTGAAATAAGTAAGTTGACATAAAAATGAAGATTAATAAAAGCAATCTATAATATCTGTTAGTGAATCATAATGACTTTTCTATCAAATTCTTGTGTTTGTGACTTTCTATTTAAGGTAAATTACAGTATTTGATAAAATTGAAATTGATTTGATTTCAAGCTTTTTTTTTTTTTTTGAGAAGAGTGAGAAGAG
>NC_029785.2:7875861-7891815 GCF_000816755.2 Arachis ipaensis
ACATGAACACATAATAGACCACGTTCCTTAAGTTAAGTTTTTGTCCTAAACTAGCGAAGAGCCATCTAAACTGTAAAAAGCATAATTATTAAATCGAGTTATTAAATCATCATTTGAATTGGTTAGACAATTAATTCGGTCAAACTTAATCAAATTTAATAAAAATTGGTCTAAATTGGTTCATTTAAAAATTATATTAATATAAACTAATTGATTAATCATTAAAATTTAAAAATAATAATTAATTTAATATAAAATAAAACTAAAAAAAATACTTATTATGAAATAAAAAATAAAATTTATATAATTATTTAATTATACCGAAAATTAATCAATTTAATTTGTAACTCATTCATTAAATCAGAAATTCAATGGCCTAATAGTCTAACTAATTCGATTCCCAATTAGATTATAATAACTATTATAAAAAATTTGATTTGTAAAACTCTCAAGATAACCACTAACCAGCACTGAATAAAGTCACCCATTGGGCTTCGACCCTGTTGGTATAAAAAAAAGTCACCTGAATTCATGTTCTACCATGATCACCTAACACACAACTAGTCCAATTTGCGACCAAAAAAAAAAACTAGTCCAATTAAATTGTGTTTACTAGAGAAGGGAATACGTTGGCGCATGAAGTAGCGCATGAAGTAGCAAAATTTGCAGCTGCTGGTACCCTCGACTAAAATTGGATTACTTGTATGCCACAAACTATCAAGAACACTTTGAAAAAAGACATCTTAAATTCTTTGAAATTGAGAAGCAGAGATCATGAATAGGAGAAATAGAATCACATCATAACATCATATGCAGCAGAATTGGAAAAGCAACACTGAATAATAAAATATATATAGGTTGGGCTTGTATGGGTTGAACTTGTACTTATAAAGAAGGATCTTGTTAAGGTTCAGAATCTATTTGTAAAGATCTAAGGGTTTGTATTCTTGATTGTATATCATAAAATGGTATCATATTTTGCACATGAAGATAATTCATTCTTCTAACATGGTGAATGCGTTTATTCTTAATGCTTTTCCTAACGGTTTTTACTAATTTTATGGTTTTAATCTGTTGTAATAACTTTTTGGTCTTAATTATTTTCTTATTTATCTTCTTTATTTCTATTGTTAAGTCTGAAGTTCAGTTATCAATTCTCCTATTTTTCTTCTTATTGCCATTACTCTTATTTTCATGTTTCTTCTAACTAACTTTAAGGATTTAAGCCTTTTATGAAATTTTTTCATGTTATAAGAATAGAAATAACAATGAAGAAAATAAAGATAGTAGACTTATAAAGATAAACTTGTACTCTTATTGCTTATAAAGTTGATACAATTCTTGAAGATGATTACAAATATTTGGAAAATATATGGAGTAAGAAGATATGAGAGTAGAGAGGTTTCTTGAGCTTTCAAGTTTTTGATGATCTTGAATGAATGAGGCCTTTAGTATTTATAGACCCCAAATGATTACTGTTTGAGTATTATTTGCCGACAGTACTGTTTGTTTTACTGTTTGCCGATATTTACTGTTTTGCCGACAGTTACTGTTTACTTTTTACTTTTTACTTTTACTCTTTTTTTTTACTGAGATCATTTTTCTTTATGATTGGGCTTTTACATTGATTTCATATATAGTTCTTACTACATTTCAAATGGATCTTGAGAGTCTTGATAATAATGAGCTGGACTGGACTGTACCTCTTCGTCTTCTCCAAGAGGTACTGTTTGTATTGCTTGTAGAGAGCTTTGGATATCTTCCTCTGAAGTTGTCGCTGCTAGGGCTGCCATAATTTGTCGCTTCTACGCTAAGAATTGGGTCTCTTTTTTATAAGCTATTTGTTCATTGGTGGTGCTTGAGGCTGTTATTGCTGGACGCTTTTGTAATGTTGTTAACCATTGAACAATAGCTCCTTTTCTTAGCAGATTTATATCATATTTGTTCCACCACTTTATTTTTATTATTCTTACCAAATATTGTATGCTTGGACATTCTTCATATGCTGCTGAATCATATTCCCAAGTCATAATCCAGCTTATTCCCATAGCTGCTATAAATGAAATGAATTTATACTCTTGTAGAAATGATGACTTACTTTTAAAATATTCATACGTCATGCTGGCTTCTTTTGGGAAGAAGGCTTCTATTGGTCCAAAATTCTGAAACCATGATTGGAACCACTTGGGAAATTGTAATGATATCCCCTTTCTGAACCATATGAACCAAGAATGGAGATTTGAAGATAGGAATAAAATATGGTTCCATGCTTCTTGGTAGTCATAATAGATATAGCTCTGAGGTTCAAATTTCAAAGAGAAGCTTTTAGACTGATATGGGGGTAATTTCTACTCTTGTAGAGATAATATTTTCATGATTTTTATTTTTGAATAAACGGGCTGTTTGGTATTGGAATCTTTATATTGTGTCAACTCAATAGATCCGGTGTCTACTAATATGAATTCATAGATTTTTTGGATTTTTTGTGGGTTAATAGGAATGTAATGGAAAGTATTTAGGAAAATAGTCTTGTATAGGGTTTTCTATCTTTTTTGAACCACTCTTTTTCAATGGTTAATATTTTAATAGGACTGAATTTTTCATAGTAAAGAAACTGTTCTTTCAAGGGTTGAGTGTTATAGAGATCTGATGGTTGCAATAATGTGAATTTATTATTAGTAGTAATTAAAGAGCTCTTAGAAGGTGATGATGATGATGATGCTTTTACAACCTGTGACATGGTCATAGGTCTTAATGATAATGGCTTTGCTGGTACAGGAGTAATAGGTAATTTTGTTCTTTTATTTGGTCAAAAGGTTGACCATAATCTTTACTGGAGGCTGGTTTTTGATCCATTTTTTCCCTGCAAAAATTCTCTAGTAAGAAAGTCAGGGAGTGAATTTAGTTCTACTTTTATACGTTCAATAGTAAAATCGAAACATGAAAGAATAGCTTGCCATCTTATAAATATTTGTTTTGAAACTAGATTTTTGACATCATTTTCTAAAACATTTGGGGCTGCTTTACAATCAGTTCTTGTTAAAAATGTTTTGTTAAATAAATCTTCTTGAAATTTTGAAACACATAATACTATGGCAAGTATTTCTTTTTTGACTGTTGGATAATTCTTTTGAGCTTGGTTCCAAATTCGTTAATGATATTTTACTATTTGTTCTTTCGAGCTATTAGGAGGTATTTGTTTAAAAATTCTTCCATATTCTAATTCTGATGCATCTGTTTCTACAATTAATTTAGCCGATGGATCTAGTATACTTATACAAGGTATTTCTTTTATTGCATTTTTTATCTTTATTATTATAGAAGTAATTTCTTTTGTCCATGGAGGTGAATTTTTTCTTAATCTCTTATAAAGAGGCTCGCATGTGACCCTTATTCCAGGCAAAAATTCTGCAACATAATTTAAACATCCCAAAAATCGTTGTAGTTATTTTTTGTCAGTTATTTCATTTGGAAATTTATCTGCAAATTCAATGGCTTTTTTAATAGGTACTATAGTTCCTTGATAAATCTCATACACTAAAAACCTTACTTTAGTTGTAAAAATTTTCATTTTCTTTTCTGATAAAACTAATCCTTGCTTGCTCTGTTATAATATCCATAAATTTTTCTAGATGATATATATGTTGCTTTATTCCTTTTGAGTATATTAATACGTCATCAAGATATACTATGGTAAATTCTATTTGCGGGTAAAATATATTATTCATTATTTCTTGGAATTCGCTTGGAGCATTTTTTAATCCTTGGGGCATTACATTCCATTCATAATGTCCAAAGGGTACTATAAAAACTGTTTTATATCTATCTTCTTCTTTTACTGCAATCTGATAATATCCTGATTTTAAATCAAATTTTGAAAAGATATTTGCTTTATTTAATCTTTTAATTAAATCAATTTTATTTGGTAAGGGATACCTAATCCATTTTAATATTTTGTTTAGAGGTTTATAGTTGATAACTAACCTTGGAGCACCTCTTTCTATTTCAGATGCTTTCATCACATAGAAGCCTGTACAACTCCAGGGTGATTTCGAAGGTCTTATTAGTGCCTTATCCAGATATTCTTGTATTTCTTTTTTACAATATTCTAGATACTCTTTATTCATATGTATTCGTTTTGTCTTTGTTGGTATATTTTTTTTATTAAACCCATCTTCATATGGTAAAGATATCTCATGTAATTTTCTATGCTGAAAAGTTGTTGGATTTAGACTACATAATTCTTCCTTAATTTTTTCTTCAATTGCTTTTATTTTATTTTGTATTTCTGGAGTTTGTAATTGCTCTTCTATTCTTTTATATATAACTTCTTGGTTTAAATAATTAATTTGTTTTGTCTTTCTATCTATAATATTAATTTGGAGTGGTAGGTGTTGTAAAATTTTCTTTTGGTTTAAATAGTTAACTGACTTTGTTTCTTTTTCCATAACATTAACTTGTGTAGATATGTGTTGTATCATATTGAGCTCATGTTGCTTTGGTCTAGTGAGAAATTCAAAATGAATAGGATGATTGGGGATTCGTGTACAAGTTATTCTGTCGATGTCGACATTAAAGGGATATAATAATAAAGTAAAAGGATTTCCTAATATAACTTGATGAGATATATTTCTTGTCAAAGAAAATGTAGTGGCAAAGCATACTCTATTTTTACAACTCTTTGCTTTAGACAATTTATAATCTATAGTCATTCTGTCATTTTCTACCATTAGAACTCTTTCTGTGGTTTTTCCATAATATTTTGTAGGTATTAATCCTTCTTGTATACAATTGACATCAGCTCCTGAATCTACCATAGCTATGAAATCAAAATTTTCTTCTCCTACTATTAAGGTTATCGTAGTAAACCACTTTTGTCTTACTAATAAAGTTAGTATATTTATGTAATTTTCTATACACAGGTTAATATAATTCTCGGGATTTATTATGTTACTAGTCTCCTCTGTTTTCCTAACATTATTTTGCAAAGTTTGTTCTTGAATTTTTATTATGTTTTCTCCTTCTATTTTTAGTAATCTATAATCCATATTAATATTTTGTCAGTTCTGAAACTTCTCTTTTTAATTTTTTTATTTCTTCTTTAAGAGAATTAAGAGAGACTTTTTCTTGTGGATTTTTAAATCGGTTATAGATTTCTTTTATTTTTATTGGTCTTATTTTTTGTTTATTTTTTGTTTATTTTTTAACTAACTCAGCTAATTGTTTTATGAATTCATCTCTTAATGGAGTATCCTCTAACTTATCTATTATTTTTACTAGTGTAGAAGTTTGTTCTCTAGTCAAAATATTTACAGTTTTTTCACAATTTCTACAGTTACATAATCCTATTCCTAAACAATTATTCTCTTAGTCTTTTTCACTATTTCCTTCTGAGCTTTCTTCTTCTGACATAAGGTCTAATTGTTGTATAAAATAATCTTCAGTTTCAGAAGAGTCTTCATAAATTGACTCTTCTTCTGATTCTGAGTTGATTAATATGGCTGTCAGAGCGTGTTTAATCTCTTTATTTTTTATTTTATTTATCTTTTGTTCTGTTGTACATTTATTAGCGTAATGTCCTTGCTTTTTATATTTCCAACATGTTACTTGTTTTTTCTTATTAGAAGATTTAGGTTTTTCTTTAGGATTTTTATAGGCTTTTCTATAATGTTTCTGTTCATAATAAAGGGGTTTGTCTATATTATGTTTAGGTTTTTTATAAAAAATTTTCTTTTTAATTTTATGTTGCCCACTGGGTGCTTTTTCTGGAGTTATTCCATATTGATAACAGAACGTGTCAAGTTCTCTTTTTCCCGTGATACTTTCTTGTTTTATTTTCTGTTGTATCTTGGTATCTGTACATACTTCTATACCTGTTTGTACTATTATATTATGCAATTGTCTAAAGGTTAATGAGTTA
Source organism: Arachis ipaensis (assembly GCF_000816755.2). Taxonomy (NCBI): domain Eukaryota; kingdom Viridiplantae; phylum Streptophyta; class Magnoliopsida; order Fabales; family Fabaceae; genus Arachis; species Arachis ipaensis. Next base: position 7,881,782 of record NC_029785.2, read on the forward strand.
TAGGGAATCTGGGTCCCAAACTGTGTTTGTAGTTTTTGTAATACTTTTCAGAGAATAACTTTGGTAAAGCTGCTACGAATCTTTCTTTCCAGAAAGGTGCATGTGCATCATCTCTTATCATAACTTTTGACATAAAGACATCTTTATACCATCTATAATCAGACATGGTTGGACATCTTAAATTCATTAATTGGGTTTCTATTCTATCTTTAAAAGTACTTGGATCTCCTACAAAGTTCTTAATAATGATATATATTAATGTGGATGGAGCATCTGGTGACTGATCTTCTTGTTTAATACTATTAATAATTAATTTTTTTTTTGAATGCTGAGAAAATTATCCCACCAACCTTTTAATTGTCCTGTAAATCCTTGAGTTATCATAATTGCTGCTTCTTTATCGGAGGCTTTTCTCATTTTATAGGCAGTTGCAGCCATAGTCATATTACACATTTGATCTAAGATGGTTTGTTCACTTAATCCATCTATGTTCTATTCTACTAAGTCTGATCCTGTGAAGCTATTTTGCACTAATTATGTTCTTTTTTCTAGGCCTACATCTACTGGTGAGGGTCTAGAATAATAATTTCTTGTTTTAGGATAATCTCTTTTATGAGATATTTTATTTATTTCTAATTCTTTTTCCTTTTGTAATGTATTAATTGTCATTTTTCCTAGACTAATACTTCTAAGTTTTTCTTCCAGTTCTTCAACTTCTGCTTCTACTTTAGATTTTAAACTGACATTATCTAAACTTTGTAGCTTATATATAGGTTTTTCTATGGATTTTTCTACCTTAATGACTCTTTTCATATTTTCCATTCTTCCTAATTGATTTTTCATTATATCTAACATGGTATTAGTAAATCTTAATTGTTGATATAATTTCTTAATATCTCTTTTTTCTATATTTTCTTCTCATTGCTATCTTTATAGGGTGTTGCTTCAACTTCTAGGTCTTTTCCAACTGGTATTTTGATAGTTTCTTTAGGAGGATATTTAGATTCTATTACTGATCCTGAGCTTGTTTTCCATACAACAGTTGGTTTTGTTAAAGGACATAATTTCTTATCGTTTTCAGAGTAATAATTAACGTACCAGTCAAAAAAGTATAAATTAATTCTATTCTCTTTTATAAAATTATAAAATAGCTCTCTTAGTTTAATAACTTCATTTTCTGAATGATTGGTAAAATACGGATCTCTTAATGGTTTATTATAATCAGCATTAAAATCTTATCTTATCCATTCTTTATCAATTTCAAATGGTTCTTCCTTAATAATTACTGATAAAACTTGTGATTCCATTGGATCAAATTCTGAAGGTGATTTATATACAGGAGTGGCTATATGAGGCATTGTGTTATTAATTCCTATAATACTATCCATATTTCCTATTAACGAGTTATCTATAGAATTTCTATGACTAATAGTTTCAACATTATCGGGAATTCTTAATGATTGGGATCTATTCATTCTTATTCTAATATCCGGTCCTTCTCTTATTATTTCTCTTATTCTAGTATTTTGTATTTGTGGTTCTTCAATACCATCAGGTATTATCCATTCTTCAGGCATTTTGCTTTTTAATTATTCATGTCTTAACTTTCTAGGGGTTTGTATATTGCATCTTTTTAGATTTGCATGCATAATTATCGTTTCTTCTTTTGAGCATTGTTTTAATGCTTTGAAGTCATAATTAACCTTAGTAATTTTGTAATATATTTTATAAATTATTTCGAATGAATCATATTTCTCATTTATAATTTTCTCATCAGATCTTACTTGCAATTTTAAGGCTTGCCATGTATATTCATTTTTTAAATTCATAGCATAATTTAGGTAACAATTGAAAAAGACTGGTCCATCATGACAGTTACTTTCTAATATTCCTATTAATGAATCATTAAAATTTTAGAATCTGGTATCTCTTAAGGTTATTAATAATATAGGCAGATTAATTCCTATTCTAAAATTAGGTTTTACGGCTACTTGTATTAATCCTATATGGATGAAGTTATATCCCTTACTGCTATGTTCTTTCAACTTATCTTCTTCTAAGATGGTAATAATATTATTACTACTTGTTCCTGGTTTACAATATTCTAACATATGAATTTCATAATTTCTTCCTTCCCAGAAGTTTCTCTTTTTATATACTTTATCTTTATCTATTATAGGTATATTTCAATTATGAAAACTTTCTTCTAACTTAACTATTTCTAATTCATTTTTAGTTCCAGAGGTGGATGCTTCATCATTATCTGTTCTTACTACTAAAGAATTATTTTTTTCTAGATTTAAACTACTCATCGTCCTTAATAAACTAGCCATTTTATGGTTAGAACTTTGTGAGCTACGGGACCACCCTCGTTCACCAACGAATTTACTGCCTTGGTTAGGACTTACAACCGGAACTACGATCTGGGCTTACCAACGTATTAACAGTTCTCACTACTACTTCAAAGTTTTAACTATAAAACTTTAGTTTATAGAACAGATTTGTAGTAAAAACCCGAAAAAAAATAATACTTTATAAATATTATCAGATACCTTCCCCTTGGGCAGGCTCTGATATCACTTGTAAAGGTTGGGCTTGTATGGGTTGAGCTTGTACTTGTAAAGAAGGATCTTGTAAAGGTTTAGAATCCAGTAGTTTAAATCTAGGGAAAAATAATTTTTTAGTAGTAAGAACAGATAATGATGAAGCATCCACCTCTGGAACTAAAAATGAATTAGAAATAGCTAAGTTAGAAGAAAGTTTTCATAATTGAAATATACCTATAATAGATAAAGATAAAGTATATAAAAAGAGAAACTTCTGGGAAGGAAGAAATTATGAAATTCATATGTTAGAATATTGTAAACCAGGAACAAGTAGTAATAAGATTATTACCATCTTAGAAGAAGATAAGTTAAAAGAACATAGCAGTAAGGGATATAACTTCATCCATATAGGATTAATACAAGTAGCCGTAAAACCTAATTTTAAAATAAAAATTAATCTGCCTATATTATTAACCTTAAGAGATACCAGATTCCAAAATTTTAGTGATTCATTAATAGGAATATTAGAAAGTAACTGTTATGATGGACCAGTCTTTTTCAATTGTTACCCAAATTATGCTATGAATTTAAAAAATGAATATACATGGCAAGCCTTAAAATTACAAGTAAGATCTGATAAGAAAATTATAAATGAAAAATATGATCCATTCGAAATAATTTATAGAATATATTACAAAATTACTAAGGTTAATTATGACTTCAAAGCATTAAAACAATCCTCAAAAGAAGAAACGATAATTATGCATGCAAATCTAAAAAGATCCAATATACAAATCCCTAGAAAGTTAAGACATGAAGAATTAAAAAGCAGAATGCCTGAAGAATGGATAATACCTGATGGTATTGAAGAACCACAAATACAAAACACTAGAATAAGAGAAATAATAATAGAAGGACCGGATATTAGAATAAGGATGAATAGATCCCAATCATTAAGAATTTTCGATAATGTTGAAACTATTAGTCATAGAAATTCTATAGATAACTCGTCAATAGGAAATATGGATAGTATTATAGGAATTAATAACACAATGCCTCATATAGCCACTCCTGTATATAAATCACCTTCAGAATTTGATCCAATGGAATCACAAGTTTTATCAGTAATTATTAAGGAAGAACCATTTGAAATTGATAAAGAATGGATAAGACAAGATTTTAATGCTGATTATAATAAACTATTAAGAGATTGGTATTTTACCAATCATTCAGAAAATGAAGTTATTAGACTAAGAGAGCTATTTTATAATTTTATAAAAGAGAATAGAATTAATTTATACTTTTTTGACTGGTACGTTAATTATTACTCTGAAAACGATAAGAAATTATGTCCTTTAACAAAATCAACTGTTGTATGAAAAACAAGCTCAGGATCAGTAATAGAATTTGAATATTCTCCTAAAGAAACTATCAAAATACCAGTTGAAAAAAATCTAGAAGTTGAAGCAACACCCTATAAAGATAGCAATGCAGAAGGAAATATAGAAAAAAGAGATATTAAGAAATTACATCAACAATTAAGCTTTACTAATACCATGTTAGATATAATGAAAAATCAATTAGGAAGAATGAAAAATATGGAAAGAGTCATTAAGGTAGAAAAACCTATAGAAAAACCTATATATAAGCTACAAAGTTTAGATAATATCAGTTTAAAATCTAAAGTAGAAGTAGAAGTTGAAGAACTGAAAGAAAAACTTAGAAGTATTAGTCTAGGAAAAATGACAATTAATACATTACAAAAAGAAGAAGAATTAGACATAAATAAAATATCCCATAAAAGAGATTATCCTAAAACAAGAAATTATTATTCTAGACCCTCACCAGTAGATGTAGGCCTAGAAGAAAGAACACAATTAGTGCAAAATAGCTTCACAGGATCAGACTTAGTATAATAGAACATAGATGGATTAAGTGAACAAACCATCTTAGATCAAATGTGTAATATGACTATGACTGCAACTGCCTATAAAATGAGAAAAGCCTCCGATAAAGAAGCAGCAATTATGATAACTCAAGGATTTACAGGACAATTAAAAGGTTGGTGGGATAATTTTCTCAGCATCCAAGAAAAAGAATTAATTATTAATAGTATTAAACAAGAAGATCAGTCACCAGATGCTACATCCACATTAATATATACCATTATTAAGAACTTTGTATAAGATCCAAGTACTTTTAAAGATAGAATAGGAACCCAATTAATGAATTTAAGATGTCCAACCATATCTGATTATAGATGGTATAAATATGTCTTTATGTCAAAAATTATGATAAGAGATGATGCACATGCACCTTTCTGGAAAGAAAGATTCGTAGCAGCTTTACCAAAGTTATTCTCTAAAAAGTATTACAAAAACTACAAACACAGTTTGAGACCCAGATTCCCTATAAATCATTAACCTTTGGACAATTGCATAATATAATAGTACAAACAGGTATAGAAGTATGTACATATACCAAGATACAACAGAAAATAAAACAAGAAAGTATCACGGAAAAAAGAGAACTTGACACGTTCTGTTATCAATATGGAATAACTCTAGAAAAAGCACCCAGTGGACAGCATAAAATTAAAAAGAAAAATTTTTATAAAAAACCTAAACATAATATAGACAAACTCCTTTATTATGAACAGAAACATTATAGAAAAGCCTATAAAAATCCTAAAGAAAAACCTAAATCTTCTAATAAGAAAAAATAAGTAACATGTTGAAAATGTAAAAAGCAAGGACATTACGCTAATAAATATACAACAGAACAAAAGATAAATAAAATAGAAAATAAAGAGATTAAACACGCTCTGACAGCCATATTAATCAACTCAGAATTAGAAGAAGAGTCAATTTATGAAGACTCTTCTGAAACTGAAGATTATTTTATACAACAATTAGACCTTATGTCAGAAGAAGAAAGCTCAGAAGAAAATAGTAGAAAAGAGGAAGAGAATAATTGTTTAGAAATAGGATTATGTAACTGTAGAAATTGTGAAAAAGCTGTAAATATTTTGACTAGAGAACAAACTTCTACACTAGTAAAAATAATAGATAAGTTAGAGGATACTCCATTAAGAGATGAGTTCATAAAACAATTAGCTGAGTTAGTTAAAAAAGAAAAAGAAAATAAACAAGAAATAAGACCAATAAAAATAAAAGAAATCTATAACCGATTTAAAAATCCACAAGAAAAAGTCTCTCTTAATTCTCTTAAAGAAGAAATAAAAAAATTAAAAAGAGAAGTTTCAGAACTGAAACAACAAAATATTAATATGGATTATAGATTACTAAAAATAGAAGGAGAAAACATAATAAAAATCCAAGAACAAACTTTGCAAAATAATGTTAGGAAAATAGAGGAGACTAGTAACATAATAAATCCCGAGAATTATATTAACATGGGTATAGAAAATTACATAAATATACTAACTTTATTAGTAAGCCAAAAGTGGTTCACTACGATAACCTTGATAGTAGGAGAAGAAAAATTTGATTTCATAGCTATGGTAGATTCAGGAGTTGATGTCAATTGTATACAAGAAGGATTAATACCTACAAAATATTATGAAAAAACTGCAGAAAGAGTTCTAATGGCAGAAAATGACAGAATGACTATAGATTATAAATTGTCTAAAGCAAAAATTTGTAAAAATAGAGTATGATTTGCCACTACATTCTTTTTGGTAAGAAATATATCTCATCAAGTTATATTAGGAAATTCTTTTACTTTATTATTATATCCCTTTAATATCGACATCGACGGAATAACTTGTACACGAATCCCCAATCATCCTGTTCATTTTAAATTTTTCACTAGACCAAAGCAACATGAGCTTAATATGTTACAACACCTATCTACAGAATTTAATGTTATGGAAAAAGAAACAAAGTCAGTTAACTATTTAAACCAAAAGAAAATTTTACAACACCTACTACTCCAAATTAATATTATAGAAAGAAAGACAAACCAAATTAATTATTTAAACCAAGAGGTTATATATAAAAGAATAGAAGAGCAATTACAAACTCCAAAAATACAAAATAAAATAAAAGCAATTGAAAAAAAAATTAAGGAAGAATTATGTAGTCTAAATCCCATAGCTTTTTAGCATAGAAAATTACATGAGATATCTTTACCATATGAAGATGGGTTTAATGAAAAAATATACCAACTAAGACAAAATCAATACATATGAATAAAGAGTATCTAGAATATTGTAAAAAAGAAATACAAGAATATATGGATAAGGGACTAATAAGACCTTCGAAATCACCCTGGAGCTGTACAGGCTTCTATGTGATGAAAGCATCTAAAATAGAAAGAGGTGCTCCAAAGTTAGTTATCAACTATAAACCTCTAAACAAAGTATTAAAATGGATTAGGTATCCCTTACCAAATAAAAGTGATTTAATTAAAAGATTAAATAAAGCAAATATCTTTTCAAAATTTGATGTAAAATCAGGATATTATCAGATTGCAGTAAAAAAAAAAGATAGATATAAAACAGCTTTTATAGTACCCCTTGGACATTATGAATGGAATGTAATGCCCTAAAGATTAAAAAATATTCCAAGCAAATTCCAAGAAATAATGAATAATATATTTTACCCGCAAATAGAATTTACCATAGTATATCTTGATGACGTATTAATATACTCAAAAGGAATAAAGCAACATATATATCATCTAGAAAAATGTATGGATATTATAAAAGAGCAAGGATTAGTTTTATTAGAAAAGAAAATAAAAATTTTTATAACTAAAGTAAAGTAAGGTTTTTAGAGTATGAGATTTATCAAGGAACTATATTACCTATTAAAAGAGCCATTGAATTTGTAGATAAATTTCCAAATGAAATAACTGACAAAAAACAACTACAAAGACTTTTGGGATGTTTAAATTATGTTGCAGAATTCTTACTTGGAATAAGGGTCACATGCGAGCCTCTTTATAAGAGATTAAGAAAAAATCCACCTCCATGGACAAAAGAAATGACTTCTATAATAATAAAGATAAAAAATGCAATAAAAGAAATACCTTTATAAGTATACTAGATCTATGGGTTAAATTAATTGTAGAAACAGATGCATCAGAATTAGGATATGGAGGAATTCTTAAACAAATACCTCCTAATAGCTCGAAAGAACAAATAGTAAAATATCATTAAGGAATTTGGAACCAAGCTCAAAAGAATTATCCAACATTCAAAAAAGAAATATTTGCCATAGTATTATGTGTTTCAAAATTTCAAAAAGATTTATTTAACAAAATATTTTTAATAAGAACTGATTATAAAGCAGCCCCAAATATTTTAGAAAATGATGTCAAAAATCTGGTTTCAAAACAAATATTTGCAAGATGGCAATCTATTCTTTCATGCTTTGATTTTACTATTGAACATATAAAAGGAGAACTAAATTCACTCCCTGACTTTCTTACTAGAGGATTTTTGCAGGAAAAAAATGGATCAAAAACCAGCGTCCAGTGAAGATTATAATCAACCTTTTGACCAAATAAAAGAAACAAAATTACCTATTACTCCTGTACCAGCAAAGCCATTATCATTAAGACCTATGACCATGTCACAGGTTGTAAAAGCATCATCATCATCATCACCTTCTAAGAGCTCTTTAATTACTACTAATAATAAATTCACATTATTGCAACCATCAGATCTCTATAACACTCAACCCTTGAAAGAATAGTTTCTTTACTATGAAAAATCCAATCCTATTAAAATATTAACCATTGAAAAAGAGTGGTTCAAAAAAGATAGAAACCCTATACAAGACTATTTTCCCAAATACTTTTCATTACATTCCTATTAACCCAAAAAAATTCCAAAAATTCTATGAATTCATATTAGTAGACACCGGATCTATTGAGTTGACACATTATAGAGATTCCAATACCAAACAGCCATTTTATTCAAAAATAAAAATCATAAAAATATTATCTCTACAAGAGTGGGAATTACCCCCATATCAGTCTAAAAGCTTCTCTTTGAAATTTGAACCTCAGAGCTATACCTATTATGACTACCAAGAAGCATGGAATCATATTTTATTCCTATCACCAAGTTCCCATTCTTGGTTCATATGGTTCAGAAAGGGGATATCATTATAATTTCCTAAGTGGTTCCAATCATGGTTCCATAATTTTGGACCAATAGAAGCCTTCTTCCCAAAAGAAGCCAGCATGGCGTATGAATATTTTAAAAGCAAGTCATCATTTCTACAAGAGTATAAATTCATTTAATTTATAGCCGCTATGGGAATAAGCTGGATTATGACTTGGGAATATGATTCAGCAGCATATGAAGAATGTCCAAGCATACAATATTTGGTAAGAATAATAAAAATAAAGTGGTGGAACAAATATGATATAAATCTGCTAAGAAAAGGATCTATTGATCAATGGTTAACAACATCACAAAAGCGTCCAGCAATAACAGCCTCAAGCACCACCAATGAACAAATAGCTTATAAAAAAGAGACCCAATTCTTAGCGCAGAAGCGACAAATTATGACAGCCCTAGCAGTGGCAACCTCAGAGTAAGATATCCAAAACTCTCTACAAGCAATACGAACAGTACCTCTTGGAGAAGACGAAGAGGTACAATCCAGTCCAGCTCATTATTATCAAGACTCTCAAGATCCATTTCAAATGTAGTAAGAACTATATATGAAAATAATGTAAAAGTCCAATCATAAAGAAAAATGATCTCAGTAAAAAAAAAGAGTAAAAGTAAAAAGTAAAAAGTAAACAGTAAATGTCGGCAAACAGTAAAAGTAAACAGTAACTGTCGGCAAAACAGTAAATGTCGGCAAACAGTAAAAGCAAACAGTACTGTCGGCAAATAGTACCCGAACAGTAATCATTTGGGGTCTATAAATACCAAAGGCCTCATTCATTCAAGATCATAAAAAACTTGAAAGCTCAAGAAACCTCTCTATTCTCATATCTTCTTACTCCATATATTCTCCAAATATTTGTAATCATATTCAAGAATTGTATCAACTTTATAAGCAATAAGAGTACAAGTCTATCTTTGTAAGTCTACTATCTTTCTTTTTTTTCATTGTTATTTCTATTCTTATAACATGAAAAAGTTTCATAAAAGGCTTAAATCCTTAAAGCTAGTTAGAAGAAACATGAAAATAAGAGTAATGGCAATAAGAAGAAAAATAGGAAAATAAATAAAGAAGATAAATAAGAAAATAATCAAGAACAAAAAGTTGTTATAACATATTAAAACCATAAAATCAGTAAAAACTGTTAGGAAAAGCATTAAGAATAAACGCATTCACCATGTTAGAAGAATGAATTATCTTCATGTGCAAAATATGATACGATTTTATGATATACAATCAAGAATACAAGTCCTTAGATCTTTACAAATGGATTCTGAACCTTTACAAGATCCTTCTTTACAAGTACAAGTTCAACCTATACAAACCCAACCTTTAC
>NC_029785.2:7891995-7900655 GCF_000816755.2 Arachis ipaensis
ATATATATATAAGGAAAATAAATGAAAAAATAAAATTGATTTAAGCACGATTCTCTAAAGCAACAACAGCAAAATACCGAACTCAACAAAGCAACAGCAAAAGGAATTCCTTCGTGGTGTTTTCTCCATAACCGTTTGAGGACGGGCGTGGAGAGATAGGAAGAGAGTGGTGGCTGAGTAGTCACAGAGGAGCTACAGTGGAACCAGAGAAGTGCCAAGCGTGCAGCATAAGAATGAAAAACGATTACGGAATCAGCGACGGCTGTAGGTGAGTAGTAGTAGAAACTGGTGGAGAGATCAGTGAACAAGGAGCTGATTTCAGACCAGAAAGAGACTTGGATTACGTCTTACCAACTCGGGCATGTTTGCTTTCGCCGATGAAGAAAGAAAGAAGGGAGAGGCGGGCATCCATGACGGTTGTGACATTATTGGGTGGCCATGGAGATCTGTTTCTCATAATGGCAACAACGAGAGAAAAGATGGAGGTTTGATTCAGATGGGTTGTGGGTTGGATCCTGGGTGGGTAGGGCTGGGAGGGTTCGGGTTTCTGGTCGGGTCTGGTATTTTATAGGGCTTGAGCCCACGAACAAAAAAAGTTGTGGATTAGTGGCAAAACTATTTACCTACCACACCAGGTTCAACTCTCAGCAATAGTTGGATTGTGATGCGTGTGTGACTGTGTGTATGATAAAAAAAATAGAGGTTAATATTAAATTAGTACCCGAAAAACGCTAATGAGCTTTGACTCTAATGGCATTTCTCCTCCCTCCCCACCTCAAGGTCTAGGGTTTAAACCCTAGAGAATGTAATTGAGGAAAAATGTGATAAAAATATGTGAGGAGTGTGTGGGTGTGTTGTGTGTACTTAGGATTGGGGTTGTTCAATCCACTGACAAAAAAAAATCCCTAGTTTACCCTTAGTCAAACCCTAATCCCATCCTCTCCCAACCCCTTCCTCCTTTTCCCTTCTTCCAATTTCCACTATCACCAACCTTTCACTCTATCCTAATTCTGCCATCACTCTAACTTCTCATCACACAACTTCATCATCATCTTATTCTTCATCAATAATGATAAGAATGAATTTTTTACAGATAAGAAATGAAAAAGACAAATCTAGAAGAAAAGAGATTCCATGAGACCATGAGAACCAAACATCTGAAGAAGAACATTGCAGTGCCCAAAGCTTCTTCTATGGAGGCTACCACTTTGTCGCAACAAGGCTCTCCCTTATGTCACTATCTTTCTGCTTCTCTTGGGGGTTCTCTTTGTTTCTGTCGCATGACATTCTCTGAGGTTGGGATATGATATTTGTGTTCTTCTTCTTATCTTATTCGTTGTGGTGATGGTGTTCTTGGAGATGGAGGTCTTCTTCGTTGACGAAAGAGATGCTATGGTGCAGTTCGAGTGAGCTTTTAATGCTGCTTCCATTTTTCTTCTTACCCACCTCCCTATTCTTGGGATTTCTATGAGTGATTATGGATAAATAAATTGGTTCATAAATTTTAATTATCAATTAGTTGCTAAAGTTTTAATCTTTTCTCCAAAAAATAGACGAGCTTGGCCTATTGATAGAAAGAGAGAGAATGACAGTAGAACCAATGGTAAAGTAGGGATTTCATCAATTTTTTTGTCAATTCAGCATTCTTCGTCAATGAAAACAGAGTCAAATAGCCAACGGTCACTTTTGTCAGATTTTAAAATCATTTAAGGACTATTTTGTCGATAATATCTTTTAGATACTATTTTGTCAGCACTTGAATCTTTTAGGTACCGAATTAGTATTTATTTTGTATGTAATTTGGTAAATTATTTTTTAATGTAACTTTATATACAATATTAGATAAATCATCAAAATTGCATCCAAATTTTTAAAATGCCAACAGAAATAAATTTAACTTTTGATAATGAAAAAATATCTATAAAATACGATAAAAATAACCAAAAATATTATTATTTTTTTATAAGTTACAAACTACTTTTGTTTTCAACAAATTTTTTATGCATTTGATCCAAAATTTTGTAACAATATTTAGATAACCCTTTAGAAAGTACATAAAAATGTCAAAATAAAAATCCGATCTCTAATGTTTTTTAATAGAAATTTGAAAAGGATAAATCAAAAAACTTAAGAGAGAACAAAAAGAAAGAAAGAGAGTATATTGAATTCACACCTGTAGAATTGAACTATAGAATACTCGGGCTCACTGTATAATTAACTCCAGGCTATCTATTTATAATACAACTCCTAACTAACTTAACAAACCCTGATAATCAACTCTAGCTAACTTGGACCACAACTTTGTTGCCCTGTTACATAACTACTCCCCCCCCCCAGCCCTTCAAACTTGAAGTGGGTCTTAGATACACTCGAAATTTGGCTTTCAGCCTTTCAAACGCAGCAGCAGTAGCAAGGGGTTTTGTGAGAATATCAGTGACGTTAGGATTTTTGCCAGTAAAGAAGTTCATAAAAACAGTCGTGTTGTAGGTATAGTCTCTAAACCAACAAAAATTCCTTCGTACAAACGTTTTGGGTATCACAAGTAACAAACCCCTTTTAAAATTGTTAACCGAGTATTCAAACATCGGGTCGTCTTCTCAAAGAACGGCAGGGAAGTATGTTCTTATTATTGGCTATAAAGGTTGTAATCGGGGTTTAGAAGGTGAGAAGCAAGTGATTTAAATGACAAGTAAAGTAGATGGCAATTGAAATAAATAAATACTGTAAAGCAACTTTTGGCAAGGTAAGAGAAATTAGAAGTCCAACTTAGTTATCTCTCTCAACAATAATGAAAGTTGAATCTAAATTCCTCTTAGTTAACCTTTACTAAAGCAAAGGAAAGTCAAGGGACTAATTAGTTTGACCTTCGAATCCTATTTAATTCCTAAGAAAAAGTTGGGATTATTGAAGTTCAGTTCAATTAGCAAGATAGCGATTATCAGTTATGTTGAGTTTGATAATGTTGAGTTACTGATTTCTTAACCAAGACCAAAAGGGGAAAAAGTAAAATTGCTGGAATAAAAATATCCTTAGATGGAAAGCAATGGTAACACAAACTAAAGAGAGAGCAATCAATAACTGAAATACCTCAAATAATCATTAATTCAAATCATAACATGGAAAAGGGTTCATAAGTCAAGTTGGCAACATTTATAGATACGAATAAAAGCATTAAAGTGAAAGTAGCATAGAAACATGAATTAAAGTAAATATTAAACCTGGATCGAGAGTCACTCTTAAAAACTAAGAGAAGTCCTAAATCCTAATCCTAATCCTAAGAGAGAGAGGAGAGAATCTCCCTCTCAAACTAAATCTAAATCATGGAAAGTGAAAATTGGCGAGCTCTCTATGAATGGATGTATTCCCCCACTTTATAGCCTCTAGTCTGTGTATTCTGTACTTGGATCTGGGCCAAAAGGGCTTCAGAAATCGCTGGGGGCGTAATCTGTAAATTCTGATACGTGGCCTCTGTCACGCGTCCGCGTGGGTCACGTGGTTGCGTCGTCTGGAGTTTTTCCTTGCCATGCGGTCGCGTCAGTCACGCGTCCGCGTCGTATGCGTTCTACTTAAGGCGCGCGGTCGCGTTAGTCATGCGGCCGCGTCGCTGCTTCTTCGCTTCTGGCACGCGATCGCGTCGTCCATGCGATCGCGTGGATACCAGTTTCTGCAAAACTCCGTTTCGCACTTTTCTTCCATTTTTGTACGTTCCCTTTTCCATCATTTAAATCATTCTGCCTTAGAAAATCTGAAACTACTCAACACACTAATCACGGCATCGAATGGAAATAAAGGTAATTAAAATAATTAATTTTAAAGCTTAGGAAACATATTTTTTTACATACATCACATAATAAGGAAGGGAAAGTAAAACCATGCAATTAATATGAATAAGTGGGTGAAGGATTGAATAAATCACTCAAACTAAGCACAAAATAACTCATGAAATATGGGTTTATCAACCTCCCCACACTTAAACAATAGCATGTCCTCATGCTAAATCCAAGGTAAAGAATAAGGTCAGGTTAAAGTGGTGGAATGTTATGCAATGCAACCTATTCTAAATGCATCTACCTAAATAAGTCATGTAATTCCAATTTATCTACTCATGTATAAAGCTTACATGTAGTCAAGTTAATTCACATTCTCAAGGAGTCATATATAGCCAACCCTTAATTAATAAAGCATTTTAGCAAATGAGATGGGAAATAAAAATATTGTACAAACTTGCAAAACAATTAGTAAATTAAGCACAGATATATGTTGATGAGTTATTGAACCCTTACTGGATTTTGTGTTTACCCTCTAGTCACTCAGTGTTTATTGGGTTTATTCACTCTACTTTTCTTTTTATTCTTACTTTCTATAACTTTGTTCTTCATCTAACCAATCAACAATTATAGAGTACAGTCATACCAAAAGTCATGAGGTCCTTAATTAAGGTTGTAATGGGGCCAAGGTAAAGGTAAGGATATATGTATAAGGCTAAGTGAGCTAATAAGTGAATCCTTAATTAGACTAAGATCTCACCTAACATACATATTTAGTAGAACAAAACTTCTTTACCAATTTTCCCATATTATCCCACTTGTTGTTACATGCTCATGTCTCAATTTTATTTTTATCCCATGTGCATTGCTTTATTTTGCATTGAGGAATTCTTTTGTATCCTCTTTTATTGAATGCTGAAAAATAACTCCTTTTTTTTAATACACATGGTAATTGAATCACTTTTATTTCTCATGAGCATGCTTCCCAAATTTTATTTTATTTCTTTTAACTTTTCTACCTTTTTATTTCTATCATCCATGTTCCCAATAGGTTTCCCACATTTTAATCTATTTATAATTTTCTATCTTAAGCTAACCAAGGATTCAACTTGGGATTTTATTTTGTTTTTCTGCTTAAGGCTAGTAGTGTGGCTAAATAGAATAAAAGGGATTTAAAGGCTCAAGGGGGCTAACAAGGGTGATGTGAAAGGTGGGTTATTTTGGGGTAAGTGAGCTAAAATCAAATGACGGCCTCAATCATTCTTTTGGCATGTATCTATATTCTATAATTGGACATATAGATTAAAGCAAAGTAAAGAACATCAGAATAAAAAGAAACGAAACACACAGGAATGAAATTATGGTTTGAATGCAACCATACAATTAAGCTCAAGACTCACAGGCTGTGTGTTCTCTAACTCAAGCATCATATATCATTCATATATGTTATGCAGGTTTAGTTAAAAATTCCCATTATTCTCATAAAAAAATTATTTAGGGTAGCCTTTAAAGTTTTAATGTTCCTCCTTGATGAAATGTTGTCAACTTAACTATATGATGTAATGCTATATATACAAGGTTTATAGATTTAAATCTGTTATGTTCAATTTCCTAGTTTACTTCCTTTTTATATTTTTCAATTTAAACTATGCTATCTTATGCTAAAAAGGGTAAACTATACTAATGAAAATCCACTAATAAGTCAGAATTGCCAACTAAACTAAATAACTAAAAATATGAATTAAAAATGCAAAATGCAAAAATAGAGTAAAAATACATAAGAGCAGCAATGTATAAGTACTCAGAAAATAACAGTAAAAAGAAAAATACAGAAAAATATCCAAAATAAAAGAAAAAAAGAGATGTAGTGGTTCACCAAAATAAAACGCCAGAGATGGCGACCTCCCCACACTTAAAATGAAGCATCGTCCCTGATGCTCAGTCAAGCCGGGTGTGAAAGGGTGTTATCACTGGTAGGGATGGTAGCTGGAGGCTCTGTGGTGGTGGTGGGCTGAGGGTCTGGCTGCTGTAGAGGCGGTGCTGACTGGATTGGGATCTCCGGATCTGCAGCCTCTATCTGATGCGTAACCTCCTGATGTGGGGCAGCCTGCTCCGTGGCTGCCTGCTGATGGGTCTCCTCCTGGAAGTGAGTCTCCTCCTCGTGCTCATCCTCCTCCTCCTCTGATGGCTTTGATGGTGTGTCGGGCTCGGAGGGGATGTCACCACCCTGTCGGATCATCAGCTTCAGATGCGAATACCGTCGCTGGCTGCGACGCTCCAATCTCTCATACCGGCGCCGGTTATGGCACTCCATCTGATCAAGCTGTCGGAATAGGCGGTGCACGAGGCGGTATACAGGCTCAGAGGCAGGTGGAGGTGCAGTGGTAGCAGCAGGGGTAGCAGTGGCAGCTGTGGATGAAGAGAGTCCAGCAGACGGTGGGGCTGTCTCATCAGTAGCAGTGAAGGGTGGTGGTCTGTAGCCCAAAGCTAGGAAGTTCCTGTTGTAAGGAATGATCTTCCTGCAGTCCGCCGCTGGTGGTCTCTCATCGGCATCCTCCCATGGCACGTCAGCTCGACGGCCTAGCTGTGTAACCAGATACGGAAAAGGGAGGGTGCCTCGGACATGGACCCTGGCCATATAATGCTGGATAAAGCGTGGTAGATAAAGGTCCTTACCCTCCAGCACATACCATAGGAGGGTTGTAACACCCTACCATACAAAGTCTTATGCTTAAGTCATAATTCAGAGATGGCAAGGTATTACGACCTCTAAAACAAAAATTTAGTACGTATAGTAGTATGAATAATTGATTATAACTAGGAGCCTTTGTAGAAAAAGGGGGTAAACAAAAACCGTAACTCGAACGCGCCTTGCCGATTGGTCCAAAACACAAGCACTCAACATATCCTCTAGTGTTTGGATCGTCCTCTCGGATTGACCGTCTGTTTGAGGATGGTACGTTGTACTCAAGCTTAATCGAGTTCCAAAAGCTTTCTGAAATGCACCCCAGAACCTCGAAGTGAAACGAGGATCTCTATCAGAGATTAAGTAGCAGGTACACCATGGAGTCTCGCAATCTCCTTTATGTATAACCGAGCTAGCTCTTCAAGGGTGTAAGTCATCCAAATGGGCAAAAAGTGAGCTGACTTTGTCAGTCGGTCCACAATCACCCAAATAGCATCAAAACCAGTCCTAGTCCTTGGCAATCCCGACACAAAGTCCATTGCAATACTTTCCCACTTCCATTGCGGAACCTCTAAGGGTTGCAACATCCCGGAAGGTCTTTGATGTTCAATCTTTACAATCTACGGCTATTCCCTTCTTACTCACCACGTGACCCAAAAACTTCACCTCACTCTTCCAGAACTCATACTTAGACAGTTTCGCATAGAGTTTCTTCTCCTTTAAAATCTGCAACACGGTCCGCAAGTGTTCCGCATGCTCTTCTTCAGTCTTGGAGTAAATTAGTATATCGTCAATGAAGACAACCACGAATTTATCCAGAAACGGACGGAACACTCTATTCATGTAATCCATGAATACTGCAGGAGCGTTCGTCAACCCAAAGGACATTACAGTGTACTCGTAATGACCATAACGAGTCCTGAAAGCGGTCTTAGGGATATCCTCACCCCTCACCCTTATCTGGTGATAACCGGATCGCAAATCAATCTTAGAGAAAACCCCAGCTCCTTGTAACTGATCCATGAGATCATCAATCCTCGGCAATGGGTACTTATTCTTTATGGTGACCTTGTTCAGCTGCCTGTAATCCACACAGAGTCGCATACTTCCATTTTTCTTCTTTACTAGTAACACTGGAGCACCACACGGGGAAACACTTGGTCGGATAAAGTTCTTACCCAACAATTCCTCTAACTGAGACTTTAGCTCGGCCATCTCTAACGGTGACATCCTATAAGGAGCACTTGAGATTGGTCCCGCCCCAGGCACCAATTCAATAGCAAACTCGACCTCTCGATTAGGTGGAAATTCCTCAATATCATCGGAAAACACTTCCGGAAACTCACACACTACCGGAATCTGATTCAACCTTTGATCATCACCCGAAACACCCGCGGTTAACAACAGGATACCTTGACATTCGGTTCCAGAACAGTTCACCATCATTGAATTCAAGTAATAATTATTCACCACAACCGGCCCTTCTGTATCCTCCGGCATAAAGTACATCGACTTGGTAGAATAATCAAGCAGGACATGGTTTTCGGATAACCAGTCCAATCCCAAGATAAGATCAAGACCGATCATCGGTAAACAGATTAGATTATGGACAAAATCACGCTGCTTGAACCTAAACGAAACTTTCGGGTATCCTAGTCTAGTTACCATGGCTTCATGGGTAGCATTATACACTTTTAAGTCATAACCTATGGTTACGATCTTCAACCCTAACTCATGGGCTTTCTCAAATGCAATGAATGAATGCGATGCTCCCGAATCAAATAAAGCATTTAAAGTTTGACCAGCCATTTCACAGTTACCTCGAATAAGTGTCTCGGATCCCTCTGCACCCACAGCTGAGGTGGTGAACACCCGACCAGTGCGCTTGCAGTGCTCGTTCCATGGCTTGAAACCACATATCGGCTTCAGTCGGGCTAGTAGTTCCCTTGAACTTCGGTGGATTAACCTTCAAAAAGTTCGCCAGTGTCATCGGACCCTAGTCTAGTGCTTCAAAGTCCCAAATGCATGCTCATGAACGTTTATGCCAATTATATCAAGCAGATATACTAGTAGCACATAACACACACACAGAGAATGCACAGAAGCATAGTCAGTCCATTCCTCATGCTCTACAGGAACGAACTGCTCTGATACCATAATGTAACACCCTACCATACAAAGTCTTATGCTTAAGTCATAATTCAGAG
>NC_029785.2:7900744-7903275 GCF_000816755.2 Arachis ipaensis
TTTTTCTCATGCTAGGCATATCATAATGATTTAAGACATAAGTGGTGAGATCGGAGGCTTTGAAGTATGAAGTTTGGCTTTTAAAACTCAAAAATCAACTTTGGGATGAAAACAGGGCCACGCGTACGCGCACTCCATGCGCACGTGTGGATGCTGCTTTCTCGAAGAACGGCGCATACGCGCCAAGTGCGCCTACGCGCGAGGGGTCATTCTGCTAAAAATTTTCTAAGTTAAAAGCTGCAGAATTCACAGATTCAACCCCCAATCTTCCGACGGTCATAACTCTCTCATTTTAAATCATTTTTCACCCGTTCTTCGAACGGCATAGACATCCCGGATCCAATTTCATTTCTAAACAGATTTGGCACAAATCAAAGATCCGTAGTCCAAGTTATGTCCCGTCAAAGTATGCCCAAAAACCATATTTTCATTCAAAACCACAAAGTGCCATTTTCAAAACAAGCCACTTTCAACTCTTTTAAAAATCAATTAAAACATGCCAATTTCATCCCTTTTCTTTGAAATCAATCAAAGTGTACCAAATTCAACAACAAGCCACCCTCAACTCACGCATTGACATTTTACCAAAATTCTCAAAACCACATCCAACCATTTTAACACTTCTCAATCAAAGGTGATCATAGCAGCTGAGATCTCCGTCTCATGAGTACTCGGCATCACATAATTGCTCAAGATCTGGTGCCATAATCGAGCCTTATCATTTACATACGCCCTCTTGATCCCTCTAGGCATGGTGGTGTCCTGACCCATCTCCCAAGGAACAGTCGGGTCGAGAGCTATCCGTGCCTTTACAGCATCCCAATCAAACTGCATCAGGCGCATGTCCTCCTCAGCCTTTGAATAACCATCAGGCTTATCGGACTTGGCTGGGAGCTGGAGAATGTCCTCTATGGCTTCCTCAGTGACTAGAATTTGTTTTCCTCTCAGGTTTACTGCATCTAGGGTGGTGATGTAGTAGTTGCAGTAGAATTCCCGGACCCAAGATGCATTGACCTCTGTCAGTGTTCTCTCCAGAAAGAACCAGCCTCTTTGCTTGATTTGCTCAGTGGTGTACTACTGAAGTGCTTCTGAAATCTTCAGAGTTCTCTCCAGGTATAGATTCCTGGAGTTTGCAAATGCCGGATACTTCAGCTCACAGTACCGGTTTGCAAATTTTATTGAATCATTTGTAGGGAGCAGCTGGTCAGCTTTTTCTTGCTGTGTAGAGTTCTTCTCCCGCCATGAGAAATCATGCATGAGGGCAATGATGGACTGGGAGGAATCTCCTCTCTTGCGCTTGCCAGTAGCCTTGCCTTTTCCTTTCCTTTGTGAGGTAGACATCCTGAAAAATGGGAAACCAGGATATGGATAAAAATAGGGAAGCAAATAGGCAATTAAACAAAGAAAACTCAAAGCGGCAAAGAAGAATTAGAATGAGGTAAATGAGTCAAGTAAATGTGCATTAAGGATTGTTTAGTAGTTTAAAATTTGGAAAGGAAGAATTTACAATCCAAAATGTATCAGAATTCAAGTTAAATAGAAAAATTGTCATTATGCCATGGTTAGAAAGTTAGAGGAAAGTGAAAAAAATCAGAAAAGAGATTTTGAAAAGGTTAGTATGGTTAGAAGTTGAAAGAGGAGTTAGTAAATTAAAATTAGTAAAGCAGTAAAATGTGGGTTAAGGTAAGTGGCATAAAGAAAATATTTCATGTAACAAGGATTCACAGGTAGGAACTATAGTGACTCATAACCAAACAAGAAAAACAAGTAGATGCTGATTCGAACAGATATAAAGAAAGCAAGAATTGGAATCAGAATATCACAGATGCAGTTTATAAACCAGGAAATCAAATAGGATAAGAAAGTCTGCCATAGCATTCATGAAATGGTGTGGGTAAAGCAGAAGACAACAGAGTTCAAATTGCCAAACCAAAACATGAATGAAAATAATTCAAAAAAATTTGGGCAGCATTCCGGCTAAAGTTGGATTGTCCCGGAAAATAAATAGCAAACAAGGCAGTTCATATGAATTAAAAAAACTTGCTGCAGTTACCTATAATTAATAGAAACAGAAAAATTCAGAGTAACAAGCAGCAAATGCAGGAAATCACAGCATATGAACAAGGTCACAGGAATAGCAGAATTGCAGTTTTGATAAAATAGAAGCATGAACAGTGCAAGTAAACAGACCTAGATCCACTAACCACAGCCTAAGCTACCTAACAACCTAAAAATCCACTACAGCATGCATATCTATCTATCCTAATTATGAACAGAAACAGAAAAAAATTGTAAAATAACTGCAAAGGACAGAAAGGCGGCGTTCATCAGAACCTGGTAGGCGTGAGGAGTAGAACGGGGTAAGAAAGCGGCTGGGTGGTGGCTGCGGCGGCGTCCGGCGCGGTGGAGGGGTACGGCGGCGCGGGGGAGGCGGTGGGTGTGCGTTGGGGGAGGGAAGGAGATAGTTCATGGGATTTGGGATAGGGGTAATGGGGGAAGAGGTGACGGGGGAGTCGGCGGTGGCGCGGCGA
>NC_029785.2:7904551-7907204 GCF_000816755.2 Arachis ipaensis
TTTCCGGTGGTGGGTGGGTGGTTGCTTGGTGGTGGCTGGGTGGTGGTTGGGAGAAGAAGAAGAAGAAAGGGAGAAGAGGGTTGGGGGCTGTGCGACTGATAGGGTTCGCGTGGCTGGAGGGTTATATTTTCAAATCCACGCGATCGCGTGGGGGACGCAGTCGCGTGGTGGGGGTGATAATGGGGTGACGCGATCGCGTGGGTCGCGCGATCGCATGAAAGGGGTGGAAGAGGGGATGACGCGATCGCGTGGGTCGCGCGATCGCGTCGCTGGAAATTGTGCTAAACGCATGACTCCAGCACCGTTTCAGCGCAACTCTCTGTCTCCTTCTGGGGTGATGTGCAATCCATGCAACGCGATCGCATCGCTCACGCGGTCGCGTGGGATTGGTATTGTGCAAGTGACGCGATCGCATGGGGCATGCGATCGCGTGGGCCAATTTGTGCAAAACGCACAAGGGCCGCACGATTCCAGCCTAACTTTCTGGACGTTGGATGTTTACGCCGATCTCCAGGTCACGCGGCCGCGTGGATGACGCGGTCGCGTGGATAGTGTTTTCGCCATATGACGCGATCGCATGGGGCATGCGGTCGCGTCGTGCATCCCCTTTTTTTATATGTATGATAAATGCAGAATGCAATGATTAACATGAATGCTATGCATGATTCCAGGTTCAATGAAGTAAAATGAAAAGGAAATAAAAATGAAAGCAATTAACAAGAAATAAATTGAAAAAGAAGCGACCATACCATGGTGGGTTGTCTCCCACCTAGCACTTTTAGTTCAAGTCCTTAAGTTGGACATTGTAGGAGCTTCCTGCTATGGCGGTTTATGTTTAAATTCGTCCAAAAATCTCCACCAGTGCTTGGAATGCCAATAGCCTCCGGGGTCCCATACTAGGCATGTAAAGCTTCTGAGCAGCTTCAAACAGATTGTTAGGCTCCCGGGGTGACAAACGTCAGAATAAACTCCAGGGTCCCAAGCCTTACTTTTAAATCCGCCTCCGTCTTGATCTATATGTTTCCATCCGGGCGGTTTAAAAAGTAGAATCTCACCATGGTGACCAAACGTTCTCCGTGATCCATGCAATTGAGCATGATACCAATCTATGTACTTCGAGGTGAAGCGTGGAACCTTATTGAACCTTGTGCACCAACTCTGAGTACGAGCCATTTTCCTCTTACTCTTAAAGCCGCAGAGAGCTCTAAGCTGGCCATCTGTTTCAAGCAAACCATATTCAAGTGAATAAGTAAAGTTATAGGTTAAGGATTGTACCCACTTGAAGCTTGTATTAGGTAGTAATGGCCTTGGGATAGGTGTTTCCGGTGGTTCTGTAAGTTCTACTCCCTTGTGCTCTTCTGTGAATTTCTCCACTTCCTTGCAAGGTTCTACAATTGTATCTGCGTCCTGGTCAAAGTCTTCTATGTCTTCCTCATCACTTGAGTCATAGATTGGAGGTTGAGAGAAATCTACCTCCGCATCGTCTTCGTATTCACTTGGGGAAGATTCTTCGATCTCAGAGAATTCACTTGTAGATGCAAATTCATTACTAAGAGAATTTGACTTGTGACTATCATCATCAAGGGAATTTGTGTCCTGGGTTATCCCGTCTGATTCTTCATAAACAACTTACCTTGGAGATTGTACAATATCTTCCTTAGCATCAACTGTAGCGTCCTTGACAGAGTTCTCCTCAGTTCTGGATTTCCATGGAGGTTCAGCATCTCCTAGATCTTCAACCAACTCTTCTTCTTGAACAATGACAGCTTCTTCTACTTGTTCTAGTACGAATTCATTCTCTGTCTTGTCCACTGGAGTTTCTGGTATATCCTTCATGCTACGCTCTTCGTTAGTCTGTTCACATGGGGCCGTGGCTGATTCTTGTGTATTTGAGCGCCTAGAAACCCATTGAATTATTGTTTGCTCCAGTTGTCGAATGGTTGTTTGAAGTTTATTTACTGTTTCCTTTAGGCGAGCCTCTGCTTCTCGGGTTGCCGGACTTGGACATGATACATAGGAAAATGGTGGTGATTGGGAGTGATTGGATTAGTACTGGGGTAAGGAAGGATCATATGGTGGCGAATGGTGAAGAGAAGCTTGTGAGTATGGTGGTTCGAGGTTATGTTGAAAGGATGGTTTATATGCACGGGGTGGGGCTTATTGGTAGTTACAAGGTTGTCCACCATATCTTTCAGCTGGGTATGCATTGTAGAATGGTCTTTGTCCAAGATATCTTGGAGGGTGTTGCTGCCTAAAGGGTTGATTAGATCCTCTTGGCTCCATCCATCCTTGATTGGTCTGACCTTGATGCATATTCCTGCTGTAACTTCTATTTCCTTCAACAAAGTTAGAACCAAACTCAAAGCGAGAGGGGTGAGAGTTCATGGTAGCAAATAAAGATAAAAAGGAAAAACAAAAATAAAGAAACAAGCAAAAGAAAAATATTTACAATAACCAATAATAAGGCACACGTTAGCAGTTCCCCGGCAACGGCGCCATTTTTGACGTTAGAATTTTTGCCAGTAAAGAAGTTCATAAAAATAGTCGTGTTGTAGGTATAGTCTCTAAACCAACAAAAATTCCTTCGTACAAACGTTTTGGGTGTCACAAGTAACAAACCCCTTTTAAAATTGTTAACCAAGTATTCAAACAT
>NC_029785.2:7907229-7930134 GCF_000816755.2 Arachis ipaensis
TAATTAGTTTGACCTTCGAATCCTATTTATTTTCCTAAGAAAAAGTTGGGATTATTGAAGTTCAGTTCAATTAGCAAGATAGCGATTATCAGTTATGTTGAGTTTGATAATGTTGAGTTACTGATTTCTTAACCAAGACCAAAAGGGGAAAAAGTAAAATTGCTAGAATAAAAATGTCCTTAGATGGAAAGCAATGGTAACACAAACTAAAGAGAGAGCAATCAATAACTGAAATACCTCAAATAATCATTAATTCAAATCATAACATGGAAAGGGTTCATAAGTCAAGTTGGCAACATTTATAGATACGAATAAAAGCATTAAAGTGAAAGTAGCATAGAAACATGAATTAAAGTAAATATTAAACCTGGATCGAGAGTCACTCTTAAAAACTAAGAGAAGTCCTAAATCCTAATCCTAATCCTAAGAGAGAGAGGAGAGAATCTCCCTCTCAAACTAAATCTAAATCATGGAAAGTGAAAATTGGTGAGCTCTCTATGAATGGATGCATTCCCCCACTTTATAGCCTCTAGTCTGTGTATTATGTACTTGGATCTGGGCCAAAAGGGCTTCAGAAATCGCTGGGGGCGTAATCTGTAAATTCTGATACGTGGCCTCTGTCACGCGTCCGCGTGGGTCACGCGGTCGCGTCGTCTGGAGTTTTTCCTTGCCATGCGGTCGCGTCAGTCACGCGTCCGTGTCGTATGTGTTCTACTTAAGGTGCGCGGTCGCGTTAGTCATGCGGCCGCATCGCTGCTTCTTTGCTTCTGGCACGCGATCGCGTCGTCCATGCAATCGCGTGGATACCAGTTTCTGCAAAACTCCGTTTCGCACTTTCCTTCCATTTTTGTACGTTCCCTTTTCCATCCTTTAAGTCATTCTGCCTTAGAAAATCTGAAACTACTCAACACACTAATCACGGCATCGAATGGAAATAAAGGTAATTAAAATAATTAATTTTAAAGCTTAGGAAACATGTTTTTTACATATATCACATAATAAGGAAGGGAAAGTAAAACCATGCAATTAATATGAATAAGTGGGTGAAGGATTGAATAAATCACTCAAACTAAGCACAAAATAACTTATGAAATATGGGTTTATCAATCAGCAACTTGATCCACACCAGGGATATGCACTATATGAAGGAAATTTGTCCTCAGTTTGTCTCTAACAACCTGAATATCCAGTTGAAAGTGTTTTGTGATATCATGAAGCACTTGATTTGCTATAAGAAGTACAGTACTCATGTTATCACAATAGATTGTTGGTGTTGTCTTCAAAGGGACTCAATTCTTCAAGCAAATTTTGCGGCCATACAATTCTGCTTCACACGATGCTAGACTCCTGAACTTCGCTTCAGTGGAAGACTTCCTGAAAGTGGTTTGCTTCCTACAAGACCAAGACATAAGATTAGTGCCCAAGAATACACAAAAATCAGATACTGACCTTTTGTCTTCAAGATCCGCAGCCCAATCTGAATCACTGAACCCATAAAGCCTGTAGTCACTGCATTTTTTAATCAATAGACCATGTTCTTTTATATCTTGAAGATATCGAAGCACACATTTAGCTACCTTCCAATAAGCAACCAAAGGATAGTGCATAAACTGACTAATTTTACTCACAGCATAAGATAAATTAGGTCTAGTTATAGTCACATACTAAAGTGAACCAACCACATTTTTATATAGCTTCGGTCCTCGAATTTTTAGACCCAGAAGAAAGAAAATGAAGGGAAGAGACCATTGGTGTTGGCATTGGACTAGCCTCTGACATGCCAAATTTAGACAAAAGAATATTAATGTACTTAGTTTGTGATAGATGTAAACTGCCAATATCTATTTTGTACTTCGATGCCTAGAAAATAATTCAATTCTCCTAAATCTTTCAGAGAGAATACATTATCCAATTGTTGTACCATGGACTCTATATCATTTGGTGAGCTACCAGTTATAATTATATCATCTACATAACAAAGTATATGCATAACAGAAGTAGAGCTTTGTTTAACAAATAAGGAAGTGTCAAATTTTGTGGCTTTAAACCCAAAACTGTTCAAAGTAGTGCTTAATTTCATAAATCACTCTCTCGGTGTCTGCTTTAGGCCATATAAGGACTTATTCAATCTGCAAACATAATTTGAGGACTGTTTTTCAAACCCCATTAGTTATTTCATATGTATGATTTGATGCAATTCCCATTGAGGAATGCATTATCAAAATAAAACTTTCTCAATGTCCAATTCTTTGAAACAACTATGCTTAAGACTAATCTAATTGCAGTTGGCCTTATTACAAGACTAAAGACTTGTTCAAAGTCAAATCCTTCTTCTTGATGGATGCATTGAGCTACAAGTCTGGCCTTATACTTTTGTATAGTGCCATCAAGTTGTCTTTTAATAGTAAATATCTACTTGCAACCTATAACTTTAGCCTCTTGAGGCATAGCAACCACTGTCCATGTGTTATTTCTCATCAAGGCTTTATACTCTTCAACCATTGCTTGCTACCAATGAGGAAATTGTAAAGCAGTAGTGGCTGACTTTGGAATCTGTTCTTTACTGTTAGTGATAGCAACAAAAGCAGAGAAAGCTTTTGGTTTGTCACCTTGTGTTATAGACCTAGTTAACATAGGATGAGTATTAGTAGAAGGAAGTATACTAGTATTAGGTGATATATTAAAATGAGGAATAGCAGTATCAATAGGCTACAGAGATTGATTATTCTATGGTTTTACTGCATTGAGAGAAGTTTCTCTTTGAGTGTCTGGAGCAATAGAGATATGTGAAACTTGTGAAGAGTGATTTGTTTCATTTTGTGTCTGGGAAGAAATGTCTGAACTAAACTAAATGGTAATGTGGTTGAAGAAAAATATGTATTAGAGAAGATAAGAGCATAATCATAATTCATAGATTAGATTTGTCAATAATTTGATGAGATGATGCAGTAAATGATTGATGATAGGAAAAATCAGACTCATCAAATTGTACATGTCTCAACATATAAACCATACTATTAGGTGATAAACATTTATAACCCTTGTAATATGCAGAATATCCAATAAAACGGACTTATGTGACATACTTTCTAGTTTGTGTTTATTGTAAGGTCTAAGCCAAGGGCAACAACAAGCACTGCCAAAAACTCTTAACATAATATAAGCTTGTTGTTGTGAGAAAACTAGTTCAAAAGGCAATTTATTTGACATTTTTTATGGTAATCGATTGATTTGAAAGGTAGCAATGATCACAACCTCATCCACGATTGTGGAAAGCATAGCTAGACTAATCTCTATTACGTGTCTATACTTTCTTTTAGCTAATCCATGTTGTTCTGGGTGTATAAGGACATGAGAATCTGTGATGAATGTCTTTCTCTATCAAGTATTCAGAGAATCGGTGAGAGATGTATTCAGTTCCATTATCAGTTTGGAGTTCTTTTATGTTACAATTTGTTAAGTTCTCTATACATGCTTTGTATTGTCTAAAAGCCTTATAGACTTGTGATTTAGCAGTAAGTAAAAAAGTACAGGTATACCTAGTAAAGGTATCTATGAATGTCTCATAATATCTATATCCTAAATGAGAGATGATGAAAGCTGATCCCCAAACATCAAAGTACACAAGTTGTAAGGGAGTAGCAAATGCAGTAATAGAACTAGAAAAGGAAATTTTATGCATTTTTGCATTAGCACAATTTTCACACAATTTGAAAGAAAATTTTGAATTTGTATTAGATTCTTGACGTTTGATATTACATTGTGATAAGATCAGTTTTATAGCATTATAAGCAGAATGTCCTAATCTTTGGTGCCACAAATCAAAAGAAAAGTAACGTATAGAATGTAAGAATGGAGACAGATTCCCAGGACTAGCTTGTGGAACAGTAATGTTAATGAATTTGTATAATCCACATTTAACATTTAACAACACAATATGATGCATGAAACTAAAAATAAACCTTATTATCTTTAGTAAATTTTGATACACTAATTAAGTTCTTGGTGATTTCAGGATTATGAAGCCATTTTTGCAAAGAAAACCATATTTTAGAGTGTATAGAATAAATATTGCCTATATGTTGAATGAAAATACCTGCACCATTACCAATCTGAACCTTATCTGGACCATGATATTCTGCTGTAGTCAACATGTTATTTTGATCAGGTGTCACATGGTGTGAGGCATCTGAATCTGGGTACCAAGATGGATCAGATATGTTTGATGGAGCTGCCAAATATGCTGAAGGATTATGAAATGAAAATTTGTAGGAGGAGGAAGAGATATCAAAGTTGAATTTGATTGAGGAGCCTATGATGTTTGCGAAAAATTGTTGGTTCTTGATTGCATCTGAGATTGACAGGGTAGAAGCACTTCTTGATTAAACTTGTGAAAACAATGCCAAGCTATACGACCTAGACGTCCACATACCTCGCATTGTGGCCTTGGAGATGTGTCGAAGGTTCTATCCAAGGTTGTCAAACTCGTAAGTCTAGGTAAACTCGTGGAGCTATTCTAGATTCGACTCGAGACTTGTACGAGTTTACCTATTATAATTTTTTTGTCAAATATATATATATATANNNCATATATATTTATTCAAATATAGGCATTCAAAATTAACAATTTCAACATCAAAATACATAATAAATTAACATAATACTACAATTATAACAGGTACTCTAGAACACACATTCAAATCCTTCACAAGTATGCATCTAGTTCAACATAAAATACACAATCACACAATCAAAGCTTCATAGAACACAGCTGAAAAAAAAAAGAAAACAACAAAGTAATAATTAAATATTCTAATAAACTAAAAGTTTAAAACTAAAATCCTCCAATGATGCTTTTCTGTCCAGAATTGTCCTTCTCTTTTTTTTCCTGTTTACTCAGGATAATCCTCATCATCACCAAATCTTCTTTCTCAATGATGTTTCTTTAGCCTCCACAAAGACTTTCAACATCACAGCCTTAACTTCTTCAGGTACTGAAGCACAAGGTTCTAAATCCTCTTTAGTACCGGCAAGATGAAGCTTGAACCTATATATTCCTCCACTTAAGTCTTTGAGCAATAATTACACTTCACTTTTTTACCATTGCCTTGAACATCAATCCCATGTTTTCATCCTATATCACTTCTATTTCAAGTTGTATTTTTTCTCTCAGAAATAGTAGGTCTAGGAATAGTAAGAACTGAAGACCTTGTCCCTGAACCAACATTCTCAGATATTTTGTATTTTTGTCCCTAAATCAACAAATCAACAAACCAAATAATTAATTTAGCAAAGTTATCCACTTATCCTTACCCATCTCTAAATGATTAGAAATTATGAAAAATGAATTAACAAATTTGATAAATTTAGATTTCAGAGTTTCAAACATTCAGATTTAATAACAACTAAACAAACACTAACAAGTAACAACTACAAAATGTAGTAATTTAATAAATAATTTTTTTAAAACATACCTAAATCTGAATGGATAAATAGAGTAGGCTCAGCTGAGAAACCAGGCATTGTTGTGCTGTGCAGGCAGACAAGTGACAGGCTGGCAGAACGAACGGCGGAAGCACGACAACCAGCAGAGGACACAACGAATGACGGCAGCATGGTGGACGGCAGAGGGTCCACGAGTCCACATGCTTTGATGTAGAACAGACTCAATAGAGAGCAGTATGAGAGAGTGAGAGTGAGAGAACGACGGAGAGGGAGACAGTGACGAGCTGTTTGGGGAAGCCGGATCGACGGTGAGCGGCAAGCGGCGAACAGCGGTGAGGGACGGATGAAATGCGAAGAGGGTTTGGAGAATGAGAGTGAGTGACGAGCAAAGTGAGGTTTAGGGTCATGTTTCTCTCTTTCTTCTTTTTTGTCTTGGGTGCCCAGAACGACGCCCGTTTTGGTGAAAATGGGCACCCAACACAAATTCGCTGGCTCGCTCTTAAACTCATGATTTTGACCGAGTTATGCGAGTCTATTTGAGTCTATCCAGAAATGAGTTTGTATCTGAATTAACTCGATTTCACTACCTAAATTCGTACGCGTTTATGAGTTAACTCGCGAGTTTGACAACAATGGTTCTACCTCCTTTGAGCATTCTTCCTCCACTTCTTTCTCTTCGACCACCAGTATCTCTGTTGAAGTTGGGTATGGTGGAATATGTGGTGTGATTTATCAGATTTGCTTGGACCATAGCAGTTTTAAATTTTCGATATTTATCTAACATGTCATCATGTATCAAAAGAATTGTTTCTACCTCATATAAGGTATATATTTCTGGCTTTGAAAATTAATGGTGGTAAGTAGCATTTGATACTCTTTTGGCAATCCATCCAAAATAGCTTGAATCTCTTTTTTCAGTTTAAGAGGATTTTCCAATGCAGCTAAAGTATCTGCAATGGTCTTAATCTTATGATGTAATCAGAAGCTGTAAGACCTTGTTTTATTATTATCTTGAGTTGAGCTTTCAACTGTTTAATCCTAAATTTTGTGGATTCTGCAAAATAGCTTTCGATCCTCTGCCAAATTTAATCGTTGTAAAATATCCTATCATTTTTGGCTTGAAATTCGAATCGATTCAAGCTAATAGCCATGAAATAAGATTCTTATAATCTTGAATCCATTGAGTGTATTGATCAAATTCAATACCAGCTCTTTGATTTTTTTATTGGCAATCTATTTTGGTATCTTCTCTTTGTGTAGATAATTTTGCAATCTTTGTCACACTGGATCTTATGATTGTTTTCCTCCAGTTTATCTTGAATTGGATTGAAAGGCCTCCGTGCAAGAATTTGTGTTGACAATACACTATTGATGTTGTTAGTTGAATTAGTTGTCATGTTTGTTGAGGTTGCAAAATCAATAAAAGAAAATGCCATGGATCAATCAAACCCTAGGGTTCTAGATACCATAATAGAATTCTGAAAAGGATAAATCAGAAAAATTAAGAGAGAACGAGAAGAAAGGAAGAGAGTATATTGAATTCACGCTTGTAGAATTGAAAACTAGAATATTAAGGCTCACTGCACAATTAACCTCAGGCTATCTATTTATAATACAGTTCCTAACTAACTCAACAAACCCTCTTAATCAACTCATAATATAGCATCTAACTAACTCAACAAACCTTGATAATCAACTCTAGCTAACTTGGACCACAACTCTGTTGTCTTGTTGCATAACTACTCTCTTTTGTTTTTGAATTGGACCTCATAGTCTCTATACTTTTTAATTTCAAAAGTATTTTTGGTTATTAATAGAAAATGATTTCGCTAGGAAACCAACTAGGGTGTAGCCAACTTGGAGCCAACTAGTTAAAAAATAGGTTCATTATAAAAAAAACTCCACTATATTAATTTTTGAATTTTAAAATTAAAAATAAAAACTAATTTTTAACTAGTTGGCTCCAAGTTAGTTATATCCTAGTTGGTTTTTTAGACTTTTTCATAAAAAAATCATGAAAAATATCTCCTTAGCACAAAATTGCAAATTTTAACGATAAAATTGTCTTATTTTTCTAATCTTATTTGAAAAAAAAAACTAAAATCTAATTCCTAAAATATTTTTGGAGAATATATATTTAATGATTAATATTTTTGTTTGATTTTAAAATATTTTGAGGACATTTAGCATAATACTTTTGGGCTCTAGAAGTATGATTAAGGGGCTTTTAACAAAAAAGTAAATACCCTTTTCGGCCCCTGACTTTTTACCCGAGGGACGACGCGCATCTTAATCATACTTAAATCTCAACCAGGCCCCATCCTTAAGAAAAATGGACAGATTGACCCCTGCTACCGGATGACAAAAGGTTACCGCTGACGTGTCAGGTAACAGTGCCACGTGTCACTCCTAAATACTTACAAGGACTAAAAATTCCTCCTTGTCCCTTCTTCTTCTTCTCTGGTTTCTCCTCCTCCTCCTCCGGTTTCTCCTCCTCCTCTTTTTCAAAATTCCAACCTATAATATAGCCAAGCTTACCATTGTAAACTCCGCAAAATCAGCAAATAATTAATTAATAAATTAAATTTTAATAAAAAAAATTAAAAATATGAATTTTATAGTTTAATTGGATAGAGCTAATTAAAACAAGAATTTTGACACTAATTTCGAAGAATTCGGCCCAAGATTGGACCAAACCAGTCGAACCGGTCCCGTGGGCCCAACCGACTCATTAAATAAAGTGAGCCTCAGCTCATTCTTTCTCTCCCACATGCAAGAAATGCAGATGCACAGCCAAGGAAGAGGGGAAAAACATTTCCAAGGTTCTAAACTCTTGGCATAGATTCAAATCTACATAACTTTTGATCCAAAACTCCGATTGTCGCACCATTTGTAGCCACGCGTCTGCGGCATCGAGCTCTACAAAGCCCGAAATATTGTGAGGTAAGAAAGCCACGTTTTCTTCCACAATTTTTTCACCTTCAGTTTCGAAATTTATGAACAAAGGTATTAAAAATTGTTAAATTTTGGTGTTTATGTTCGAATTAGCTTGAGAGAAACGCTTAATCTTGCTTCCTTGGTGCTTGTGTAAGGTGAGAATTCTAGAACCTTAGCTAATTCCTTAATTGAGTATGTTAGGTATTGAATTTTGGGTATGTATGTGTGATATATGTGAATTAGGTTTGTGTATAAGTAAATTGGAGCTTGATTGTATACATTGGTGGTTTGGTGGTATTGGGTGCCATTACTTTGGAGATTTTAGATCCTTGGAACTGTGTTGGTGCCTCTTTGGTGGTGTTTCAGATTATACATAAAAATTGATCAATGTATGATTTAGGTTTCACGTATTTAATATATAATATTCTGTGAAAACTTAGGCTAGATGACCGCATGATAGGTTGGAATACATGAAAATGTTCGATGCTTAGCACCCTTGATGATTATTATGATGTGAATTGAATATGTGTTGGATGATTGTTGTGTATATTGGTAATATTATGTTAATTGGTGAGTTGGTGGTGAATGATAGGAAGATATGAAGTCATATATTGAGTACGTGGATATATGTTAATGTTGTTGATGAAAAATGATGAAATTAGGTTGAAATTGTGTAGTAACGAAGTATGATTGAAGGTGTTGTGATATGAACAATTTAGTATGGTGTTGGTGTGCTTTGATATATTGTTGAGTTGATTGTTGGTATAGAAGTTTGGATGTGAGTTTGGTTTTAATGAAAATTGAGGTTTGAAGGTTTTTATGTAAAACTAATTTTTTGCCAAACTTCGGTAAGCCATAACTTAGGTTCCGAACAACCAAATCATTCCAAACTTATTTTAAATGAAAATTGGGTCCGCGAAGTTTAAAAAATATTTTAAAACGAAAAAGTTATGCACGTCGGAAATTTGGAGTGCAAAGCTGAAAATTCTGTAGCATTAATCATTTTTTATGTTCTGCATAACTTGCGTACGCGACCACTGCACGCAACGTGACCAACCTATTTGGGTTGGGTATCTCGTGTACGCGAGCAGGGTGCTTGCATATGGTGCAAAATTTATAACCCACAAACTAACCGGCAAGTGCATCGGGTCGTACCAAGTAATACCTCAGGTGAATGAGGGTCGATCCCACAAGGATTGATGGACTAAGCAATAATGGTTAAATGATTTACCTAGTTAGACTAACAGAAAATGGTGTTTTGAGTTCAAATACATTAAATAGTAAATTCAGAATATCAGAAAGCAAGCAGTAATGGAGTTGTGAATAATATATGGAGAAACAGTTAAGGCTTCGGAGTTATCTATTTTCCAGATTGACTTTTCTTACTAACTATTTTAATCATGCAAGATTCAATTCATGGCAAACTATATGTGACTAAACCCTAATTTCTTAGACCTTTTTAGTCTCCTCTAACTCTCATTAACCGCCAATTCCTTGGTCACTTAATTCCAATTAGAGGGTGAAGTTCAATTCTAGTTATATACCACAGAAATCCTAATTACCCAAATATAAGAGGATTATATGTCACGTATCCCGTTAAGTCCAGATAATTAGAAATTTAAGAGAATATGTTTTCAAGCTGTTGTTCAAGTAAAAAGCTTTTCCAAGTTATACAAGAACTCAATTAGAACAAGGGTCATACTTCCGTTCCACCCAAATTCATAAGATAAACAACGAAAATAATTCTTGAATTATAAATCAGTACATGAATTAAAATAGAAAAATAATAGTATCAATCCATATAATAGACAGAGCTTCTAACCTTAACAGTGGAGGTTTAGTTGCTCATAGTTCAGAGAGAAAACTAGAATTCTGAAAAACTGTAAAGTGCAGAATGAGGTCTGAGAAGAGATTCTAGCCCGAAGGGCTGATTCTTTTCCCTTTTATATCTAATCCTAATTAATTTAAAATATATTTCCTAAAACTAAAATAATATCTTTTTCTAATTATAAATAAAATAAAATTTTAATCAAAATAAATTAATTGATTCTCGTAGCCTTTAGAATGCATTGGGGACCACTCCTTCATTAAGGTCCACGCTGAACTTGAGAATTCCCAAGTTCAGCATGGAGGAGGCAGTGGCTAAACTCGTGCTTTTTTCTTGAGTCCACGCTGAACTTGGATTAACCTAAGTTCAGCGTGGAGTGATGCGCGCAAACTTTCTTTGGAGCTTTTGATCTGGCGCTAAACTTGGAGATCCTCAAGTTCAGTGTGGGGTTGTACGTATGAAATGGAAGAAAAGGGTATACTATTATATATCATTGGAAAGTTCTGAAAGTTAGCTTTCCAATGCCGCTAAAATCACGTCAATTGAACCTCTATAACTCAAGTTATTCTTGTTTGAGTGCAAGGAGGTCGGGGTTGACAGCAACATTCGCTTTCTTCCTTTTCTGCTAAAAAACTCCGTCAAATCCATCCAAATGCTACCTGAAATAAACAGAAATTGTAAAAAACTCAAAGTAGCATTCATAATGGCTAAAGATAATTAAATCTTGATTAAACTCAACAATTTGAATGCAAATTTACTAGGAAAAGATAGAAAGGATGCTCACGCATCAGCATATGCAGCATAGAGAATTGTACGCCCACGCGTATGCGTGACCTTTCAGTAAATGCACTCCCCCACGTACGCGTCGCGTAACCCCTGTTTTTAGCAAATGATATTTTTGTGTTTTAAACATAATTTTAAACCTCTAAACCTCTATTTTCACTCTATTAACCCTATATCTTAATAGTATGCCTAGTAGTGAGATGGAACTAGGAATAAGTGGTAACTTGGAGATGAAGAAAGTTTGTGAAGTGATGTTTTAGGTATGAGAAGGTAGGGTGAAATGAAGTGATGATTTAGGTATGAGAAGGAAGGGTGCATATGTATATGTATATATATACTACTTGAATTATAAAACTGGCTAAAGAAAGGAATGAATGTTACATCTGAGTACTCTTTCTCGAAAGTGCGACCCCAAAAGATGGTGGAAGGTGAGGATCCCGTTCCTTCTTCCTCCTGGTATTGTAAAATCTCCCCCAGCGAGATGGTGGGAGGTTAGGATCCCCTCCTTTATTCCTCCTGTGTATATGAGAACGTACCTCTTGGGTAGATGCAAGGGTTGTGGTCTTGCCCCACTTGCTACAGGTTGGTTTGTATAGAGGCTCTTCGGGTAGACGCAAGGGTTATGGTTTCGCGCCACTTGCTCTGAGTTATGATGTGTTATGTGTAAAAATGCAATTATATGATGATATGGCCATATGAATGTTTATGAAATGTTAAAGAATG
This sequence comes from Arachis ipaensis, assembly GCF_000816755.2. NCBI lineage: Eukaryota > Viridiplantae > Streptophyta > Magnoliopsida > Fabales > Fabaceae > Arachis > Arachis ipaensis. Next base: position 7,918,946 of record NC_029785.2, read on the forward strand.
AATGTGAAATGATTATTTGAGATACGCGTTTTCCTGGGTAAAGTACCGTGGCTTGCCACCACATGTTTCAGGTTGAGACTCGATACTCTATTGACCCTACGATGTAAGAGTGACCGGACACTTATAAATTTGTGGGAAGGTTAACCACCATTGAGCAATTTTATATATATGATGAGAAAAAGTTATGCATAGACTCTTGGGGATGCGTGTCGGGGGACAGTCCAGGGTTTAGCAGCCGGACTTGTCGGGTTGGCTTGATAACCGACAGATGAGACTCATCAACCATAGGACATGCATGCATCATACGCATATTGTTTGAATTGCTTGCTTGTGCATTAATTGGGATTGCCTAAGTGATTATAATATGCTATTTGTTATATTTGTTATCTGTGTTACTTGTATTCTACCTGTGATTGTCATTATCTACTTGTTTGTCTTTGTAATTTCACCAGGAGATGGAGGAACAGAGGAAAGGCAGAGATATTTAGGATTCTAGTTCAGTTTTAGTTAGATTTAAGAAATTAGTTTAGTTTAGAAAGGCTTAGAGAACCACCTTGATTCATGGATTCTGTTTTAATTCTTTAAGGTTTATAATCTGAGTGTCGGTATTCTAGGATTGCCTTTGGCATTCCCAGGACCTTATATCTTATGTGCGTGGCACCTTTACCATGTTGAGAACCTCCGGTTCTTATCCCATACTATGTTGTTATTTTTCGGATGCAGGTCAAGAGGCACCTCGGTAGGCGTCTGGAGCTTCTGCAGCTAAGTGGTTTAATCTTGGGATTTTACTTTTGGTCTTTTGCTATATGTACATAGACTCTCCTCATATATATTTGTACCCTCTAGAGGTTTATGGAGAACTAGGGTTTTAAACATGTATTTTTGGGCTATGGGCTGTATATTTTGTATGTAAATATTCTCCGGCCAACCTTAGCTTCGCAGGATGAGTTAGGGGCTTGTTATTTTGTATTCTTAACCCTCCATTCCTATTTTCTGTTTATTTATGCCTTTGAACCTTAGTTTCTTCACACGCAAGTAATCTTGTTTCCGGAGCGTTGCGCTTTCTATTTTACGATATTTGTTTTATCTGTTTTTTTTAAAGCTCCTCGTATACGGTATCATTTTCAATATTATTATATATATTTTTATTTATAGAGGTCGTAGCGCCTCACTACCTCTGTTTTACATCCTAGGTGTAAAACTCCGTGTGGTAGGGTGTTACAACCATACCCTTGTGGTTAACATAAATCTCAACCATATTCACTTACGATTATGATAATCATACAATCAATAATCAACAGAACAAACACAATTAAGTTCACCAATTTCATCATAATCGCATAACCTAGGGTTTGAGAGAATAATACTTAATTTCACTAAAGATTCGCTACCTCAAAGTAATTAGCTGGAAGAAATTGTGAGGTTGGGTAATGGTGGCTGGCGGTTTCTCTGGTGCAGCTTCAGCGACCAACAGCAGCAGCGACAAGATGGCGGTAGTGGCAATTTGACACTCAGAGACTGCGACATAGACAAGGAAAGCAAGATGCAGGGATGGCGGCAGCAGCAATGACATTGGCAACTCCGGCAGCATCAGTTCCATGGAGTTAGAATGACAACCACAATAGAACAAGACAGATCAAATGTAAGCAGAAGAACAACGACAAAAGCACATGTGGCAGAGACTGTTACAGTGCAAAGAGGCGAAAGCAGCAGCGAAGTCTCATCCTCAAATCGGCGAAGGCAACAACAATGGGGACTGGGGAAGAAGCAGGGCACGGCGTAGGAATAGAAAAGGAAGAGGAAGAAGAAAAGAGAGGCAGATTCGATGATGGTGGTGCCGCAATGATGGTGGTGAAGGTGAAGCTCGATGATGGTGGTGATGGAGATGGAGATGATTGTGACTGGCTAAAAAGGAAGGAGAAGAAGATGAAGTAGAAAGGGGGAAGAAGAGGAGTTTTTTTTCCCTTCAGGAAAGAGGTTTTTAGTCTGAATAACCATTTGGAGTTACACATCAGCTTCAACCAATATCACCCTTGTAATCGTTTGTCAACCGATAATAGAAGTTGATTTGTCCATTTTAATGGATAAGGGTATGTCTCACGAAAAAAAAAGGCCTCAAATTTAAAAATTATTAAAGTGTACTTTGTCTCACGAGAAAAAAGTCAAAGGCAGAAAAGGATATTTACCCAAAAAATAATTAATGTTTTAACTCTTCTTATTTTTTTTTTTTTTTACTTTTTTAATGTTTTCAATGTCCTCAAGTAAATCAAAGCTATCAAGAATTTTCCTTCATCATGTTTTTTTGTATTTGTTAAAAGTTTCGTTTTGAATTACATAATTATTCTGAATTTTACAATGAAGAAGCATTTTTGTGAATGGAATAAAAAGTTGGTTAACCAAGCTTTTTAATGAGATTTTAAGGTCAAAGAAGATGCCTGATGAGTGGAGAAAGAGCACCTTGGTACCTATCTACAAGAATAAGGGGGATATACAAAGTTGCGGAAATTATAGAGGGATTAAGCTTATGAGTCATACTATGAAGTTATGGGAAATGGTGATAGAACGGAGGTTGAGAAAAGAGACACAAGTAACAGAGAACCAATTTGGATTTATGCCAGGCAGATCTACCACTGAAGCGGTATACCTATTAAGAAGGATGATGGAGAGGTATCGTATTAATAAAAAGGATCTACATATGGTGTTTATTGATTTGGAAAAAGCGTATGATAGGGTACCAAGGGAAGTCTTATGGAAGGTTTTAGAAAAGAGGAGAGTAAGGATCGCATATATTCGGGTAGAGGTGAAGATTGGAGAAAACATCCTACGAAAAGTTAAAAGTTTTAAGTATCTTGGGTGCATCATACAGGATAATGGAGAGATTGAACAGGATGTAAATCATAGGATTCAAGCAGGTTGGTCAAAATGGCGGAGTGCATCTGGCTTTATATGCGACAAAAAAGTGCCTTTAAAACTTAAAAGGTAAATTCTATCGTACCGCTATAAGACCGGCTATACTGTATGGTACGGAGTGTTGGGCGGCTAAAGGGGAACACGAACATAAGCTGAGTGTGACAGAGATGAAGATGTTGAGATGGATGAGTGGTCATATGCGATTGGATAAAATAAGAAATGAAGATATAAGGGAGAGAGTTGGAGTAGCACTCATTGTGGAAAAGATGGTTGAATCGCGTCTCATGTGTTTTGGAGGAGGGTGGATGAGATGGAAGATGGACAAAGAGCGAAAGGTAAAGAAAGACCTAAGAAGACCATCCATGAGGTGGTCAAACAAGATCTACATGTAAACAGTCTCTCTGTATACATGACAGAGCACAATGGCATCGTTTGATTCATGTAGTCGACCCCACTTAGTGGGACAAGACTTTGTTGTTGTTTGTTGTTGTTGTTGAATAAAAAGTTGTGTTTAATCTATTTAAAATGTTAATAAAATAAACATTTTCTTGAAAAGATAAAAAAATTTGCATGCTTTTAGGATTTGCACTTTTGTGTTGTTTTTTAAATTTCATTCGTTAAAAAAAAAAAAACGTACGCTTTAATATGCATAATGCATTCTCCGTTGAATAACCAAGTTCAAGGAATTGAACAACAAAAATGAAGGAATTATTTATCCAACAATGAGGCAAATAATGAAAAAAAATAATTGCTAAAAGAAACCACAAATATTACAAAAATAGCAACACATCTTCCTCTTTCTGCCTTAGATAACCAAACCGATCCAAACGGCAATGCCACCCAACACAATCGGAGCCCTGAAACTTGAAATTGAACCCGAATCATCGCTGGCCGGACCCTGCGAAGTTTCGGGCGAAGAACTCGCCGGCGCCGTCACTGGCCCGGCACTGCTAGACGGTATTGTCACTGGTGAATCTGCTGGAGCGGCCGAACTCGAAGGAATTCCCGCGGAAGACTCTGGTGTCGCTGCTGGAGAACTTGCCGGAACCTCTGTCACCGGTGGAGCACTCACAGGAGTCACCGCCGGAGTCTGAGCAGTCGGTGGAGGAGTAGCCGGAGACGGTACTGGTGGCGGAGACCCGTTCTTGGAAGGGCTTGGAGCCGGAGAAACCGATGACGGCGCCGGAGACTTCGAAGTAGGTGCCGCTGCCGGCGACAAAGAAGAAGAAGATGATGATCCGGATGGTGAAACTGCCGGAGACTGCGAAGTTGGTGACGATGCAGATGGTGGCTTCGCCGGTGAATGTGCCGGAGCAGGAGACGCTGGAGAATTTGCGGAAGACGAGTTCGGCGAAGGAGAAGGAGCATTATTTTCTGCGAGAACCGAAACGGAACCGGCAAACAACAAGACAGAAAGAAGGAACAGTGGAAGCAACAACAATCTCTTACTCAACATCTTTGGATTCCTTTTGAGATTCACCCTTTCGAGAAGTACAAGGATGAATGAATATGAATATGAATCTGTGGTGAGAGTGGAAGTTGGAAAGTGTTCTTGTTTGTTTTTTATTTTTGTGTTGAGTTGAGACTTGAAAGTACATTTGATGAAGTGAGAAATGTATATATAGTGTTAGCAAACTAAGTAAAATGTTACCGTTGTGATGGTTCACTGGCTATAGCCGGTAACATAGCCGTTGAGTAGTGGAGGGATATGACCTGCTGGGTTACAGCCTTACAGGGTTAATCGCCACTCGCCAATCGATGACTGGATGTGTCTGTTTATTAACATATAAGAGATTTTGTCGTCTTCGAATTACATTTCCAGGAATGAAATGAATTGGATTATACCTATTCATAATGTTATTATAACAGTGTCAATTATCCAGTAAGGGAGCTTGAAAGAAACTTTTGGAGGGGCAAAAATTTAACATGGAAATTATGTAATGATATTTAAATTAAAACTAATGCAAATGTCAACAAATTGGGGATTTATGACTTACGAAATATTTCTAGAAATTAAAAAACAAATAAAGCAATAACTTGTTAGTATTGGATTAAGTAGTATAACAAATTTTTGTTAACACTAGTTGCAACTTGAGATGTGATGTCACTTGTTTGTATCGTTTTAAGTCCAGTTTCTTCCCTAAACAATTGAACACTTATTATGGTGTGGATATTGGTGTTACCAAAAAAAGGTTTTAGACTATGGATGTTTTGAAGAAAAGATGAGAATAAGAAATGTTAATATATCACATATAAAATAATCTTTTACCCTCATGTATGAGTAACTTAATTTTATGTCTTAAAATTGATAGTCAATAGAGTATCAAATGATAAAACATGCTATATACATATATTAGATCTTTTTATAGTCAATATTATTTTGTTAAGAAAACAAGTGTGAGGGAATATGAAGAATTAGCCTCACATCGAAGAAAAATAAGTGAACAAATTATAAAATATAAAGCTTATTAACTTGACATTTTAAGATTTTGAATTGAATATGGTATTTTTTATCTTGTATTCTCTCTTAGTTTCTCTCCAAAGTCTCCCCCATGGATAATTGAGAGTTTCCCACGGTGCCACAAGATATTTTTATGATAACAGAATCATATGTATGGAATAAGAACAAATATTGTGGAGAGTATGTTACTTGATTGCAAGGTTAAGAATTATCAACTTAAAAACTGTCAAGCAACTCAGTGCCACAGGCCTACAGCCAAAAAATAAGGTTAAATAAAATATCTAGCATTGAAATAACATAAACCCACTGGCATAAAAACACATCAGTTCAATAGAAAACATAACAGAGCACATAGGATAACAAGCAGAGGTGTAAATTCACTTCCTTTAATGGTTTATACTTTCTACTTTTAAGAGGAAAATTCAACCCACATTTCTGATGGAAAAAAGCAAAGCAAAATTAATAAATGTAACTGTTTGAAATAGGATTTCTTTTAAAAGGGGGAGAAAAACAATGAATTAGGAAAGAACATGAGCCAGAGGCAATCATCTGAATGAATTTAAATGGACTCTACAAATAATATATTTCATGAAAAGGGACATATGAAAACAAGATTTACAACTCTAAATCTCTAATGCTTTAAGATGGGGGTACAAAATAGATGAGAAAAAAATAATCAAAAGTTAATGGACTTTCTTACTAACTATAATTCCTGAAAAGTCAGGAAGTGAGTGTGACAACAGACATAAACACAATGAAGCCCTCAAAATCTAAACATATGGATTCCATTTCACTAACTAAATAACAAGATAAGAAAACAAATCAGAACTTGAGCTGGATTGGACCTTTATTTAAAAAACACAAGTAAATATCAATATTTACATGAATCAAAACCCCCCAAAAAAAAAATATTTACATAACATCATGAAATACAAAACATGACTAAACCCCACCCAAAAAATAAAAAATCTACAAGACAGGATTATATACAACTTCTACAGCTTTGAGTGATTACCTTAATAGAATGGTTAGCTCTCTACATCATACACAATATTTGCATGCTCAACTAGTATACTAACAATATGTTAGGGAAACAAAACACCCAAAACAAAAAAGTGGGAAAAAAATGATACAACAGCGAGCCAATCAGAAACGGGGCACAATAGCAACATCCTGTGCTAAATCCTAATACATCAATCAAACATAAGTTCTAAGCAGTCTTCTACATTACAGACTTCAGCAAGTTAAACCCATTACATCAACAACTTCGGTTTTTCTTTTCATGTGCTAATAACTAAAACATAAACTCAAATCAAAAGCTAAAAAGTTCATAGTAAATGTTCCACTTCTCTTTGTAATAAAAAGGAGCAATACTGAAGGCTTGATTGTTGATCCCCCACAGCAACCCAGAGTTTGAATGACCAGTTTCCTTTCTCAACACATTTGTTCCTACATAACATAGGATAATAAAAAATAATCGAAATTCAGAAGGCATTAACATGAAGCAGCAAAATACAAGTTTAATTCTTATCAAGTGATTAAAAACCACAACAAAACAAAAAAAAAGTAGGCAGTGCAGTTCCACCAAAGCAATAACCTTTATGTTATGTCAAGTTTTGCCCTCTAAATCCACAAACAAACTACACCTTTCAGTTTCAGACAGCTGCAACCCAAGAATTTTTTGCCACAGAAATGCAAATAACTTCAAAATTTCTGGAAATGCTAAATGACTATCATTCTTGAAACAAATAAATAAATAAAACAATTCAAAAATCTAAGCCAAGAATTTAATGCTCCATTATTTGACACATGAATGTGTGACCATATGAAGACATTTTTCAACCATTCTCTCATATCCATGTCCCAAAGATCCTTTTGCCTTGTGTATTTCTCAAGAGAGCATCTCACGAAAAGAAAAACAGGGTTCACCAACTCTAAGAACCTATAATATTGCCGATTATTTTAAAGCATTAGTGTTTGTATATATATAATCTACTTAACACAATATCAGATGTCTTCCACTGAAATCAAATATACATACACATGTTCCACTAACCACATATCTAGCATTATTTTTTACCCAGCCAACCAATCAAAAATAGGAGAAAGGATAACTATAGTGAATTGCTTGGCTAGCTTGATACCATGTGATCACATAATCAAAAAATGAAAAATCGACCACATATTCAAGCATACTGTATGTATGTTCCTATAGCAAGCTTGTTACCAACATGCATGTATATATGCTCCTAACCAGAATGATTATATGCTTGCAAGTTATCATAAATTCCTGTAGTTTGCAGAAATTAACTAATAAATGAAAACATGAGAATCAGAGTGTTTTTAGCAGATGAAATACAAATTTACAATTAATCCAGAAATTAAGCATCCTGGTCTTGAAGAGGAGACATGCTTGATCATTAACTTATCATGACAAACAATCAAGTTTACATGGCATCACAAGAGCACATAGATTCAGGGAGAGAATCAAACACTACAGCCTTATACACGGGACTGGAGAACATATCCGGAATAGTACTAGAAAGATTTATTGAGAATATAGCTTACAGAAAGGCATAGGGGGGATTATGTGAATAAAGAAGAGCACAGATGAACAAAAGAAATAATGCAATGCAATTTTAACTAGAGAATGCAATACATGAAACTTTAAATTGAAAATTAATACTTGATTCCAATAGAACCTACAAATAAGAATTTGTTAGGCTTCTCGTTTGGATGTTACCACTTCATTTCTAGGTTTCCTGGGCTTTTATTGATAATTGACCTACATTTCAATGAGTTAATCTTACAGATGCTTATTCAACAGAATACTCAACACCTCTCTAGTCTATAGTCATCTACAGTTAAAACCAAGTCTTGGCAGACAATTAGTTGAGTTGAAGAAAAAGTAGACCGTATCAAGTCTGTAAAGGACATTAGCACTAAACTACTAGTAGTTAAAAAACGCAAATCAACCACATATGTCACAAGCTAAAATACCTCAGGCATATAAAGAATTATAGTACCAAAACTAACCTTCCTCGAAGATAACCAAAGCCATGCTCCTAACAAGAAGCAATCAGAACAAGTGATTGAAATGGAACAGATGCTCAACAACTTCTGGACCAGAGGAGCACAACCGAAGAATCCCAAAAAGGCACGTCAAACCATTACTTCTCAGTTACTATTCTTTCCTTCTGCAATGGAAAAATAATAAGGCAGCATATAAAACTACTCGGAGGTCATCCGCCTCCGCTTCCCATAATCAGCATCTCTGGGCCTAGAATGATGTTCCTCCTCTTGAGATAACCGTGATTTGCTGTGTGTCCTCGATGACCGCCCCCTTTCCCATTCATCATCATGCTCTGCTTCACGATCACGATACCTATGATGATCTGCATATTTGTCCCTGTCTTCCCTGTACCTGTCACGATCACGATCTCGTTCACGATCCCTTTCGCGGTCACGATCACGGTCACGATCGCGGTCTCTAGACTTTTCCCTATCACGGTCTCGAGATCTTTCTCGACCAATGTCCCTGTCATCACGATGCCTTCTTTCGGACCATTCATGATCATGTCCCACATCTTTTTCTCTGGGTGCATCTCTCTCATATCCTTGATCTCTATCATCCCTGTACCTCCTCTCAGATGTGCCAGACCAGTCCCTTTCCGAACCTCTATCTTTTTCCCTCATAGAATTAGGCCAGTTACTTCTATCATGACTTGCCTCACCATACTGATGATCCGATGCAGCTTCCTCCCCATAACTTGACTCTCCGGCCCTGCCACCACCAGGCTCTTCACCACCCCATCCACCCATATTGGGATCAGACCACATTCCCATATTAGGTCCATCCATACCAGCTCCAGGCATCATCCCCATGCCATTCACAGGCATCCCTCTTCCAAAAAAGGCAGGATTAACATGGGGTGCAGGCAAACCAACACCTCCAACACCAGGGAATGAAGGCAAAATGCCAGAGAATGGAGGTGTTGGAGCACCAGGAAAGCCTCCATAGGTACCCATTCTACCCATGGGACCACCAAATGCAGGATCAAATCCCTGATTCATCATTGACTGAGGATGCATCATAGGAGGCGTAGCACCCATGCCCTGTCCAAATCCATTCCCACCATTTCCCATTATACCTCTACCACCCATACCACCTCCTCGATTCCTCATAGGATTAACAGGCCCCCTATTACCCATCCCAGGATTATTCCCTCTCCAGTTACCCCTTCCATAACCTCTATTTGCATCTCCCCCTTGGTAGTTACCGCCAGTTGTAATATTACTCCCAGCAGGCTTAGCCCCTGCCTCAGCAGGCCCCCTCCTTCCCTGAGGAGCTGCTGTTTGGTTCATCTGCTGGTTCCTATTCACCTGAGCCTCACCCATTTTCTTAACTGTAAAAGGCGAAGCATAGGCAACAACACAAGGCCTTCCATTAAACATATGCCCATTCATGCCTTCCTTACAGGCAGTGGCAGCTGCAGGATCATAAAATTCAACCTGGCAATACCCTTTAGATTTCCCACTAGCTTTCTCATCGAAAAACTTCACCTCCTTGAGAGGGCCGTACTTACAGAGCTCAGCCTCCAGTTCAGCATCGGTAGTCCACCAATGCAAATCACCCACAAACAATATGGTACCTCCACCGCCGCCGCCACCACCAGCAGCAACAGCACTTCCAGCACCCACCGGGCCACCAGGTCCAGGTCCAGGTCCAGGTCCACCAGTGTTAATAGTATTAACTACACCCACACTGTTCCCGATCCCATTCCCACCAATCCTATTAACATCTCCTCCAGCTGCAACTCCAACACCGCCACCACCACTTTGCCTGGCCAAACCCTCATTCCCAACGGAGCCAACAACACCACCACCACCACCATGAGGCTGCTGTCCAATCCCTTGCACCGCAGAAGCACCACCACCACCAACACCAGCACCATTTCCACTCCGATCCTCAATTTCACTCACTTTCCCAGATGGCTGACCCAACTCAACCCTAATTCCAGATCCACCAGTACCCTGTTTTGCACCCAAATCATTCCCTCTAAACCCCTGATTCTGAAACCCAGAAACCCTAGAACCACCATCCACAGCCCCACCACCACCACCACCACCGGGTCCCTCACCACCACCACCTACACCAGGAATCGAAACCCCAGCGACAGCTTCTTGTTGGGGCTTCTTGCTGTTGTCCTGAACGGCATCGTCGTTTCGAAACGCTAGATCGTCGTTTTTACGCAGCGATTGGAGGAAGCCCTCACCGACATTGACGTCGTTGTAAAGGTCCTCGTAATCGTCGTCTTCCTCGCCCAAGAAACCCTCGTCGGCGACGGCGGATATAGCCTCGTTACGGTGGAACTGATCCATGGGATCCCCGCCTTCGCCTTCCTCCATTCTTGAGTTATCTTGCAATCTGGCACGTATTGATAGAGAGAGAAAGAGATCTTACCAGAGAGTGCAAAGAAGAGAGAGCATGCGCAGTGTGTTGAAGAAGAAGAGAAGAGTCGGGGAGACTCAAACCCTAATCTGGAAAGTTGTCAACTAATCTAATCCCTTTTTTAATGTTTTTTCCGGTCCAAAGAGCGAACAACTGAACATCATAGTTTTTCGAACCGTAATTGAGCTGATCATAATTAAAGAAAAATAAAATTAAAATTAAAAATTAAAATGTATGGTTTTATAAATATATTAATAAAAATTAAATATTAATTTTTAGAATATTTTAATAAAATATTTTTAAAATATTATTTTTAATATTTTTAAAAAATAAATTATTTAGAATTAAAACTTATATTAAAATTAA